>NW_017803891.1:84747-93427 GCF_001625305.1 Branchiostoma belcheri
AAAAGGAACCAGCAGCATAGACCACTACAACATAGAAAAAACAAAAACGTTAAAGTATAATTCATAATCGGCAATGTTTCAATCTCATCTTGATTTGCGGTATGTTTCACATAGAAAGAGATATTTGACGAGGAAGTGCATAGACGATGCAAGTACAAAATCTAAATATTCATTGGAAAGTACTTGCCCTGTGGAAATAATGTAGCCTAACTAACACTATGCATTCATGCTAAGTATTTTATGGTTTAATTTTGCTACTAGGTAGTTTGGCCAAATTTCAAAGAAATACTAAATTTAACAAGGGCTATGTAAATTACTTTGACAGCTGTCTTGTGATGTTGCGCCAGGATAAAATGTTGTCGTGTGTTGTGGACATGTTAGACATGTTTGCCGTTGGGAATATGGCTGATACAACCCTTCTGGACAATCTTTACAGGCAGCAAGACCGGTAGTAGAGAATGTTCCTGGTTTGCAAATTTCTGAAAATAAAAACAGCCATTCTATCACTGGAACTCAAAGTAAATATAAAAAAATGCACCTGACTGATTATAGATACATTGTAAAAGAAACAGTTTTGAACTTTTAATAAAATTGATAATGCATTATAGAGGAACTTACAGCTAGAAAAATAGCTTAATAAATAAAATTATAATTGGTATCAATAAAAATATCTATGTTAAGCTGTTTTTGTGGGTGTGCATATGTGCGACACAGAGTGTACTTAACCAGTGAGCCACAGACTACAGAATTGTTGTTATTTACCTCTACACTCTGTGAAGTTGGTAGCGTGATCGCCAACAGTTGAATATCCCTCTTCACAGGTTTTACACTCTAGCTGAGCTTCTTCATCTTGGAAGGTGCCAGACTTACAAAGATCACACACACCAGTTGAAACATTGTAGAAACTCCCAAGAGCACAATTAACTGCATTAAACGAAAAATTATAAGTAAGATATTCAAAAGGGATGAATCAAGCCCTAGTACTGTTTTATTATGGAAGAGAGTCGTGTACAACGGTGGTGAAACACTAAAAGATTTGTACCAAGTTCAATCAAATCATGGGCAGTTTAATGAAGCGAGTTTAAAACTGACTTGTGGTACATTAAAATATTCTTCAGTAATTCAAAGCCCATTTCCAACTCACTGCAAAGATCTCGTGTTCCAACAGTCCTCAGGAAGGTCCCATTTGTACACACTGGCTTTGTTTCCTCAGCATGGAAGAACTCGGTGTCAGGGGTGATGATGGTGTTGTCAAGGTTTATCTGCAAACTACCCTGACGTGTTTCTCGCTCAACGGATAGAGCGATTTCTTCAATAGTGTTCTTGATGTGATTGTAGTTCAGAAGGCTCATGTCGTCATCCTGAAAGAGATAGTGGAGCAGATAACATCAAATTTTGGAGGAATCTTTCAAATTGTGATACAAGCACCAAACTTGGTACAAATACTCATGAGACATTACTCTTTTGAAAAAGTACGCGGGCCACTTGATTTGACTTTTGGCGCCCCCTAGCGGCGCTTTTTGGTACTGCAGCCGACCTTCCTGGCTTTGTATCTCCTGTTCCAAACATGCTACAGTCATGATTTTTATGTGGTAGAACGATGTTAAAGGAAGAAAGAAGTGACGTAAATTTGGTGTCTCTAGCAGCTTGCGTTGGAACTGCAGAGGCGTTTTTTTCCGGTGCACAATTTGCTCCAACTTGGAGTCCAAGGGGGCTAATTTGACCTTTGGCGCCCCCTAGCGTAATCACTGTGAGCAAATTGTGCAACGGCAAAAAACGCCTCTGCAGTTCTAACGCAAGCTGCTAGAGACACCAAATTTAAGTCACCTTTTCCTTACTTCAACAGCTTTCAACCACATAAAATTCATGAGTGTAGCATGTTTAAAACAGGAGATACAAAGCCCGGAAGGTCGGCTGCAGTACCAAAAAGCGCCGCTAGGAGGCACCAAAAGTCAAATCAAGTGGCCCGCGTACTTTTTCAAAATAGTAATGTCTCATGAATATTTGTACCAAGTTTTGTCCTTATTTGAAAGATTATTTCAGTTATCTGCCCCACTAAAAAAGAGAAACAGCCATTTCTATTAATTTAATAGGCTTAAGTAAACAACACATTTTGATTATATGCTTCTAAACATCATCATATGCTCTGGAAAATTTTGTTTTCTGTTTTATATATAACATCAAGACAACACATTACACAGACTTACAGGCAGCATTAAAGAATATATGTCAGATTTTTTTCTAACTTACATCAGTTTTGTTTAAGACTTGCACTGCTACATTGTAGCGAATTCTTGCCACTTGGTTGAAGCCTCTACTCAGCAGGTCACGTTTATGCCTTGAGATTGTGTCATCTACGTCACCACAGTAGACCACCACATTTTCTACAAGGCAGGGGCTGTTCCCATCCTCATCCGTACAAGCTCCCATCATGCCGAATATTGAACCTTGCAGGATTTCAAGGTACTGCTCCTTGATGCTGAGTTGAGTACTTTCGTTATGGCAGTCACCCACGAAATACTGTGACTCCAGACCTTTGTGAACTTCATTGGGATCCCTTCGTTCTGTAAACAACAGAATCCACGTATGTAAACGCACTTATCGCCTTAACTATTGAATAATTACAGTTGCTCAAATGCAAACGTGATACATCAGTTTGAATTTTCTGTTGCTATCAGGACCTTAAACGTTGGTCGGAAAGCAAATGTCCCGTTGATTGCATAGTCAGTTATCCTGTTTTTCATGTTAACTACTCCAAATATGATAATAAATAACAATTTCTAGTACATCCAATTGTTTATTTGTAATACCTAGCCTCAGTCTAACGGGTTTTCTTCTAGGATCGGTGAAGTTTGCTGTCTTTCCTTGCCTATCTTCTCCTTAAACAGCCCACCCTAACAGTTGGGATTGTCCGTGACTCAGTTTAATTTCCGAAAAGTTCAAGCAGACACAAAAAATCATAAATATTTACAAATGATATCCTAGCAACATAGTTATACAAGGTATGCAGCCCCACATGTCTCCGCATCAAATCAGAAGCTATTAATATAGACGAGATACATACAATTACTGTTTGGGAGGACTTTGGTTAACCGAGTTCTAACTAATTGTCATATGTACCAGAACAATCTGGCCAGGGGAGTGAGTAACCAGGTGGGAAGGTACTCCAGTCCCCTGATCCACCACAGACATAGAGTTGAGCTGGGCTTGTTGCAAACTCGTAGAGATGGTTGCAAAGTACTGTGCAGAATCGCCCATATAGCCAGGTGTCACATGCTGTAGCTCCGTTTACAGGCGGTCGATAGTGCTCACACCTATGGGCTAAAGCAGCAAGAGTGAATATAGAGTAATATATAGTGAAATGACCCGCATCCCTCAGTAATCATGGTTAAAAAATAAAACATGGACTGAATTTATTTCAAACAAGAGTTAAACGGTCTCATACCTTCGCCAAATGATGTTAACCCTTGCGGTTGACAAATTATACAATTTTAATTGTTTTTGTAAATAGCAGCCTCATTTGCATGTATTATATCAGTTTATCATATTCTCCACCCAATGACAGCCTCATCTTAACAAAAAGGCTATTATAGCACTTTCTTATAAATTATGCAAATGAGGTCATGATTTTAATAGATTATGTTTATTGATGTTCACCTTTACTTTACTTCCAAATGTTGCAAGTATGAAATTTCCAGCAGTTACAACTATGAAATTATAAAACATTGCTATAAATTATGCAAATTAGGTCCTTATTTACATAATCTATATCCTCAGATGTTTTATCTCGTTCACAAGTAGATGTCACAAGTGTTGCATTGTTCTATTATCGAACAAAGCGGATTTATAGAATTTCCTCATTAATTATGCCAATTAGCCCCTTTTTGCATAATTGTTATTATGTCAAGCATCACTTTAACTACCTACATACCAAAATGATGACAATCCGTCAACCGGTTCTTGAGTTATCCTCCTTCGAAAAGATTTTAACAAATGCTCCTGCAGTTTCAGAACAAGCCGCTAGGGGAACAAAACTCAGGTCACTTCTTCCTTATTTCAAGAGCTATCTGGCATCTAAAATTCGTGATATTCGAGATATCAAAACCGGAAGTTCTGCTGCAGTACCCAGAAAAGCCGCCAGGGGCCCAAAACCTAATTATTTTTTGGTCTCATGAAGACCTACCCACCTACTAAGTTTTTATTCCAATCCACCCACTGCTTCTCGAGTTATCTTGCTAAAACACACCGACACACACACACACACACACACACACACACACACACACACACACACACACAAACACACACATAGACAAACGCTACTGAAAACATAACATTCTTGGCGAAGGTAATTACAAAATAATTTTCAATGTGCAGATCTGCCAAACACACCAAATGGGGAAATTAAGATGGATTAAAGCATTAGGGTATTCAAGGCGCAGAAGTTGGATAAAATGTTCATAAAAGGAGGCTGCAAAAAGCATTTTCGCTCTGCCTTTTGCACAGTCATAGTCAAATAATTGACTTTAGCCTAGGCCTGCTTTACTCCGACCAAAGGAAGGCGCAGAATTACATTTAAACCATACATTTGCCTCATCAATAACCACAGCTTGTCTTATGACCTTCAATACAAAAAGAGCGCTCCATTTTACATCAGATTAAGGCAAATGTACCAATGCAAGCTGCACATTACATCCACTGCGTCAGCTCTTTGTGGAAATACAACATAGTACAGAATACGGTGTACTTACGAGCAACATCTATAGTAAAGTCACATGTCTTGGTATTGTCTCCATTATCTGTTGCACGATACTCAACGATGTGGGTACCCCACCAGAATTCTGTTCCGTTTTCATGTGACTGAATTAAAAAAGAATGAAACATCATTAAAAAAGTTACAAAGTGTATCCATGTTATGATGGGTATAATGCGTTTAAGGTCGTAACAAGTTGTAACATATGGACTGGCAATATGACCTTAAAATTGGATGCATTCGTGTTTAATTGGTGCCGAACTATTCCTAACCTTGCATACGTAATACGAACGTGTATTTTTGTACAGGTACGGTAAATGTTCGCAACTGTACAGCAATTTTTTTCATAATAACAGTTGACTTTAACCAAATATATGTCGTTTATTTTAGCCACACCTGGTATCTAATGTTCGATACTTTTAAAGTAGATGGAAACAGTTCCTATACAATTTCCTAAGTAGAAAAAGTATATTGAATTTATATTGAAACTGATAGACCATTAAATTAAAATCAAGTGCTTGTATTGGATTTGAAGTCAAACTTTGTTGAGAAGCAAATTTCACGTTACGTTACCTTGAAAACACTCAAGTCTTCATCTGCATTATCCACAAAGTAGGGTTCTTCCCAATAAACCTTTATCTTACGTTCCTCTGCAGAAGCAATGATGTCATCTGGGCAGCTCAACAGCGTTGGTGGTTCGACATCTGTGTTAAGTTGAAAGTGGTATATTTTGATTAGATGCATAGCATTATGATTCTATGGTCTATGATTCCGATAAATTTGTTCTGGTTATCTTAAACTATTCTTAGTATTTTACAATTTTTCATAAGTCTTGCAAATTTTAATTGGTATTTAATATCAGGTTTTTCCAATCTTTTTGCTGAGACAGAAATGTTCGAAATTTATACGGTTTTAGCTTACAACAAATTACTTGATAAATTGATTGAGTTGTTCTTGTCATGTTAACATATATGCTATAGATGGTCATTAGACACATTAATATTGCAGAAGGAAACTGTCTAGGTCTATCCTACTATAAACATCTGTACCTTTTATTTCTATTTCAAAGTCACATGAATGCATAAGGTCTGCTTCATCTATTGCTGTGTAGTTAACGATGTGTTTTCCAACTGAGAACCTATGTGGCGGTGTAACGCTGCTGAGGATCACAGGTGTAACTCCAGTGGTGTCTGTAGCAACTGGTGCTGCCCAGGTCACCTCGGCACTGTCCAGACCCGGGTCGTTGTCTGCTCTGATGTCACGTGGGCATATTATGCTTGGAGGTGTTGTATCTGGGTTTTAAAAGTGTTGTTTAGGAATAATTACTCCACAGCAAGTTTTGTATGAATTGATTCCTCCGCAGACTCCAAATCCTATGTGATTCAGAGAAAAACAAACAAGGCACCCCCCAAAAAAATTCTTACATTTTCAAATTTTCACATCATAAACCTTGTTAAACTGGAAGTGATACATATATTGTTAACTGCCAACCATTACAACACCCATTTAATACCAGAATATTATTTTAGTATTATAATTAACTTAATGTATAAATGATTTTGATTCAGTAGAAACATCACAACGCACGTCACCATCAGATATTAAAAGAATATTTTCTTTTCACTGAAAATGACAAAACAGAGCCAAATTAGACCCTTGTCTTGCGTCCTCAGACTCTTCAAACATACCTGCCATCCACGTTCTGGCATGTTAATGGACATGTTTGCCTATTTTTTTAATGTTTATCACTGTGATAGGGCAACAAAATCTATTTTATTTTCTAAAATTAGACGAAAATTAATGCGCGCGCTGATGTTATTTATAAAAATCACTTGTTGTGGCCTTATGTTGGGCACGTCTTTTGGCGCTCTAAGGAAGCCAAGTTGATTTGTTTCCATAAATTCATGTAAGCATTCTAATATGTCAAATAAATGAGTCATATTATATATTAAAGTGTCAAGTATCTACCTTCACAGGTAAAGCCATCGATTGGTTCTGTCCACGTCCCGTCGCTGCTGCCAGGGATCGGGGAAGCGACACATGTAGTCACTAGAGTCGTCTGTCCGTTGGTACTGCTATATCCAGGTTTGCAGGAGAAAATGCAGCTGTCAAGGTAGCTTGTTTTGCTCATGGTACAGTTGCTTGGGTATGCTACCACATTGGGTAGTGGGTTGAGTCGTGCACAAGTTATGGCTGAAAAATAACAATATTGAATTTGTTATTTTACATTAAAACATGTCCATCTAAGTAAGCATTTCCTGAAATTATAATAAAGAATTAATCTCGAATAATTTTTACATTATCCTACTGCACTTCAAAGACAAGAATTGTATATGATGCATGCAAATTTGTAATGGTTATCACATCACATTGCTTTTAATGATTAACGTACCCTCACAAAACGCTTCAGTCCCTGTCCACTGCTTGTCATTTTGGCAGTGTCGGCTTGGAGAACCATTCAGGATGTACCCCTGAATACATGTAAACGTGCATTCAGACTGATACCAGTTGGAGGCATTGCAGCTTATTGATCCATGCGCGGGTGCATGCAGCTGACCACATTGTATCCCTGAAAAATATCGTCATTAAGCTTGTGTTCTAAAGGTAGATCGGTACCGGTATTTTATGACCAGATCCTCTCTCTTGACAGTTATATATTATGTGTTTTTCATGTCTCTTTGGGATTTTGTGTATTGGCAAAGAAAAACCAGAAAAAAATATTATAAAAGCAGCCTCTAAGATCTCAACATATTATACATCATATTGAGATTAACTTTACAATTTTTCAAGAAAAAATGTCAATAATTGGTTAGAACCTGGTCCTCACCTGAACCTCAGATTAACAACAATAGGGGTTGATTTAAACAGGTTATGAAATGGCACATCACAAGCATCTTAATAGAATAAACAGCCGAAACAAAGCACACTTATGTTGTGCTATGGCTAACGGAGAGAGATATAGATATATGTATATATTGGGTTGATTTAACTTATCGTAGTCACCCCCTCTTGTCAGAACAATAAAAATAATTTAATGTACTTGCCAGAATGTTTTGATTGGAATCACCCCAATCTATTCTTATTGGTAAATTGTATTACTTTCATCAAAGAGAAATGCCATTGTTTATCTTGTTCTAAGCTACGGAACAATGTCCCTCTAGCTCTGGATCATGGTGAGAACTCCTTGAGCCCGGGAAATAGACAATGTCTTGCCGGTTATATAGAATAAGTTGTTAATGTAAATGTCTCACCTACAACGGCTAATTTACCATGACTACATGCCAAACGAAACTACTATTTTTAGATATCAAAGGCTTTAATTGTATAGAATCGTTAGTGGTGTGTAAACCAGAATTGACAAAGTTTGGGACACAATGTAATTAACTCACATCTGTCGTAAGTTAGGTTAATGTTAAATCCACCTACTTGAGCATGCCACTCTAGTGCCCTCCCAGCGTCCTTGTGATTGACCTGGGTCATGTCCACATCGTAGCCGTTGTGTCTGTGGAACATTTGGATCGGCTGGCTGGTATCCACTCTCACATGTAAAACTGAACACGTCTCCGTACTTAAAGTCTCCATCAGTGGGCTGCATGATCTGATTGATGTATGGCTGAAGTGGGGTACATTCTACAACTGTGAAAGAAACGAAAAAAAATTATAAATTTGTAATGCACATAACGGCAGTGAACCTTAATCCGACGCAACCTTAATCCCACACTTTTCAACACTCCTCTGTCTGTTAGGATCTAACACTGATATGCAAATTTTTTTAATTGCTTTACAAACTCAATAAGCTAAGGTATACAGCATAAAAACTTGAAACAGTGAGCTAACGAAGTCAACATGGTAGGCATGTCGTGAGAGGAAGCTTCCGGAAGGACAGTGGTCAAAACATCGACAATTTATCCTTACATCCCCATGCTA
>NW_017803891.1:93707-101142 GCF_001625305.1 Branchiostoma belcheri
AGGCTGTTTTCAGTTGGTTTGGCTGCACTCAATCAAAGGGGTCTCAGACTGGGCCATTCGGTGGCCTTTGCCCTAAAAGTAGTGTCTGTTGTTTGACAAAGGGACTGAGAAAAAGTGTTGTTGTGAATAGCAAAATTACAGGCAAACAGCTACACTGTTGCATGGTGTCGGATTAAGGTTTCGCTTAGAACAGAATACGCAGGGCACAGTAAAATCGGGAGCGATGTTGAAGACGCAATTTTCCCGCAATATCTCAATGGTTGGGAGAGTGACACACACGTAGGTATGGCGTTAAAAACAGGCTACAAGATGCACTCAATGATTAATGAAAATACCTAATGTCTGGTTGTGGATTTGTCATTCAATCTTGCCTGCGCATAAAAGTGTCGAAATTAAGGTTCATTGCCGTTATGCATGAAAACCTTATGTGCTGATTATATTTTATATAATTATATTTACGCTACTACAATTTTTGTCTGTAAAATTTCTTTTTGTTGATTAAAAATTATCATCATGCTTCTACAATGTGGGTTGTCAACATGTACTCAGATTGCAATCTGAATTCAATAATGAAAGGCGTGTCATATAACATAACACACAGGTGCATTGTAATTGCATATCATAATATGTAAGGCATATAATAAAAATATGATTTAATTTTATTAACTATTTACATAAAACATGGACATATTGTATGGCATTTTTCACATGACTTACCTGATGATATTGGAAAAGTTGTTTGGACCTCTTTTTAGGAATTTAAAAACGCATATGCTTTACAATTTTAGTAGTCACTGACAGACAGTAGTCAGCAACAATAAAAGCTTATTTTAAGTACTCACCTTCGCAGTTCACCCCATCATTCTGGGCAGTTCCCACAGCGTAGTACCCCACCACACAAAAACAGTCCCCAATGCTTGCTGACCCTGTTGACTGTGTTGTGCTGTTATGTGGACATTCGTCACAACTGTCAGCAGGTCCGAGTCCGCTCTTGTAGAAACCAACGGGGCACTCTGTTGTTTTTTTTTTTGGGGGGGGGTCGGAATGAATATTAAGTTCGATAAACAGATTAAAAATGTACTAACAAAAACGTATTAACCTTTTGGAATGTCAATTCTGAATTATATATAAGCATGGCAAGGTAGTTTATAATTTGATCCATAAAATATTTTTAGATCTACATCTACACTTTGTAAAGCTTTACTTCTTGCACTCGAACAAAGCAATATTGACTTATCATCAATAATTAAACATACCTGTACACTGTCCTGATAGTCCACTGAAACCTGCTCGGCAATGACATCCCCAAGCGCCAGACAGTGTTTCACATGTGCAGTCAGCGTTGGAGGAACAGGTTTGCGGGCAATAGTGTTGGTTAAAGTAAAGATAGCGGGTCTCGTGGGCATCTATGGAGAAAAACATATCGTTCATACAGCTGTTGGATAGCACTTGAATAGTATCTAATTTGAAGTACAAAGATCATCTTAACCAAAAGTAACTGAACTATAATTGTTATATTTCAGTAAAACATGTACAGCATGGGATGTATAAAAGTCTCATCATTTACTACAATTTATAAATGTACTTCACTCCTCAAATGAGAAATGCAATTAAGTGAGTTGAAAGTAACATCGTTTCATGCCAGTTAAAAAAAAAAGAGTTTCCACTTTTGTCGCAGGCTGTGACGTTTCTGAGGTGTGTCTAACGCAAGGCTTTTGAAATTACGTCTGATCAATTGTATTTCAGAGTTTAAAAATGGATAATAGATAATTGATAGATTGTCATGCATATTTGCAATCAATGAATATCTCACCTCCTCGTATTTCCAGTGCAAGCCCATTGAAGTCATTGAAGTTATTGTACGGATAAACATGCACACCAGCATATGGAGGTGACGCAATGGACAGTAGTTCGGAGTAATCGTAGCTTCCGATGCCAATGGTGAAGATCTCTACTCCTGTTGCCCTCAGTAGTGCTGCCTGAGGACCAGGGATTACATCTCCATTCGAGTGACCGTCGGTCAAAAGCACCAAAACCTAGGTGTTGTGTACAAGAATAAACACGTGTAACCTATGTGCATTAATTACCACGGCGGTCTGTTACTACTATATTCTTTCCCTTTGCTAGAAGCATTTGAATATAAAGCAATTTTGGCCTGTTGTGGACTAGCCGTAAACATTTGAAAATAAACAAATACTATTGTTTTTAATGTTATTTGTTTACTGATTTAAAAAAAAAATCTCGCTCCGAAATTTTATCTGGATTTGGGACGCGAGTCCGTGTCAGTCCTGTTTTTAGGCAAATACCGTTTAAGATTGGCTACGCATATCACCCAAAATCCCCAATTTTTATTTTTCTTTAATTTCTAACCTTTAGTATAGTTATTGCCGACATAAATGTGAAAAAAGGCATTTATCGTACTCAATTGCTCATATTTAAAAATCAATGTCATTTTTTTTAAATCCCTAAGACTAGATTCTAGACAAACCAATTTAGGTCATTTTGAGTCGTCTGTTGGACTCTACATGCTTTCAATCTTAAACGAGTTATGCACACATGAGTATGAGGAATGCTTATTTATGCTGGCTTGTACAAGTATTGCGATCTTCACGGTCACCCACCGTGGCAGCAGTAGCCTCGTTAAATAATCCGTATCCACTACAAAACGATTGCAGACATGTACTGTTCAGGAAATGGATTATATTTGTGAAAATGTTGATTTTTTCTGTCAATAAGTACTCATGAGAAAAGGGGCAGGAAGACCCAGTTTTACTACAATGACTGCGGATGACTCCATTTATAACACCGTTCTGTTCGAATTCCGTCAGATCGAACAAGGTTTGGGTTCTACAGCAGGTGGGGAAATCGTGGCCCCAAGTTGTCCACCGTGTACGTGATAGTGCGATTGAGTACAAAACAATGATACCTCTAATATTGACCTTCCCAGTATCTATTTCGACTATTCTATTTTATACTGCAGGTGGTCCCTTGTCAATAAAAAAGTCAACAGAAACAGAAAATAAAAACATAGTCTTTCCTGATTTTTCGAGTGCCTGTAGGTGCTGACTATACAATAATTGTTTCTATTGTTTTACTTTACTTCTTCGAAACCACGGTACACAAACTACCAAAAAAACATACGTATATTTCTTGTATTCTTGTTTTTTTAGACACTGAAATATTTATTACTGAAAGAATGTTATCTGTATTCAAGAAAGAGATGTTTCCACAAATATTTTTTTTTCTTATCGAACTTTTTCTTGCCGTAAGATTACATTTCTTATAGGTTTCTATAAAAGTTATTTATATTCTGAATCTTATTCTTACTGCAAGTTTTTTTTAGAATATCTTTATGCATGTTCGTGATACAGACAATTGTTCTTTTACAAAGACTATATGGTTCTCAATACAAGCCCAAAATTCTACTAGCCTGGATGTTATTATCCTTTAAGGTTTTCTTACCCCTAGAAAATTCTTATATTATAGGGTACAAATAGATTCTTACTTCATCTTCAACTTGCCTGACATCGAAGTGGTCAGATTTAACATTCTTGTTTTTCTTAGCAACTTTTAAGAAAATCCAAGAATTAAGTTAAGACCATTTCTGAACCCCTGATTTGTTTATTTAGAAACCCTAGAATGCAAGGGGTTTTGAAGAAAAGTCAGATGTGGGAGCCGCTAAGTGCGCAGGCTACCTTTTTGTCAGTTATTGACTCAAGTAAGATTTGAAGCCAATATGGAGGTAAAAGGGAAATTATTTACATGAGAATCAATGATGATAGTGGTCAGCTTGCAGAAGAAACCAACTTTACAACAAAAAAACATGAAACCAAACAGATAGAAGGTAACTTCGCCCCCCTCCTTACCTTACAGATGAATCTTTTGACCTTGTTCTTAGACATTGTACATGACCAAACTTGTTGCCTTCGACAGAAGGCTATGAAATCGTTTTTGCACTGTTTTGGAAATTATGCACGATAAAGTTTGAAGGCGTGGTCCGTGGTTCACGATTTTTGGCAGGCAGGTTGTCTTCGTGATGGGCATTGTGAAGGCCAGAAATGGGCTTCGTGAGGGGGGGGGGGGGTATTACGTGACTGGAGCTGACCTTTTGTGTTTGTGTTTTTTGTTGTTCCCTAGATAAGTCGGGAATCCTTAAGTGGTTGTCTATGATTTTCAGTAGGCAAGTCGCCGTTGAGAATACAGAGGCCAAGTTCGGATATGGGCCTCGTGGGGGAGTTCCCATGTCATTGAATTTGACCTTTTGTGCTGGTCGTTATATTTGTTAGCGTGATAATTCGAGAATATGCAAATGGATGTTCACGATTTTTTGCGAGCAAGTTACCATTGACGATGGCAAGATCAAGTTCTGTATTGGGCGTCGTGGGAGGTCCGTACGTTACTGTAGGAACACTAGTTACTTTAAATTTGGAAAAGACACCAGCAACCCAAAGTATGAAATTCCAGGCAGTTAGCATTATGGAATTATTACATTTTTATTAATTATGCAAATTAAGTGTTAATTTACATAATAAATATCTGCCTTTGTTTGTCTCGTTCTCAATTAAATGTCACAAGCTTGAATAGTCATATAATGTAATGCAGCTGATTTATAGAATTTCGCCATTAATTATGCAAATTACATCAAGATGCAAGCATTACGTAAGCTACCTACATACCAAAAATCACGACGATCCGTCCACCGGTTCTTGAGTTATCCTTTTTTGAATATTTTCAAACAGATAGCCCTGAAGTTCCTGGGCAAGCCGCTAGGGAGCCAAAACTCACGTCACTTCTTTCCCAGCAAAAGAGCTACCTACCATTCACATTTCGTTACCCCAGCATGTGTAGATGATGAGATATCAAAACCGAAATATTGGTGGCTTCCTCTAATTGGAGGCCAACAATGACTCCTTTTACCATCCTTTTACCACCTATAAAAAACTCATCTGTTTTGCCTGTTTTCCTCAAATAAACATAGGGGACCTGTTAGCCGCAAAACATCACCTAATGGATACGGGCACCGAGCAGAGAGTCCACACAGATCACAAGTATTTAGAGGCCAATAACAGGTCAAACCATGAAAAAGGTCACACTTTTTGGCCATATTTCAAAAACATACATTCTTCTGTCCTTCTTACCAAAAAAACAGGGCCTTTCTGAGCAAAATTTGCCCAGGAAAAAAATATCTAAACAAGGAAAATCTGAGAGTTTATACCTCCGGGTTGTTTATTGTATTTCCATATGTTGTTTGCTATATGTGTAGTTGATGGTGTTATATTTGTGTTAGGTGTTGGATATAAATTTTGGCACAACTTCTGTGCCCAGATACGGTCCAGTTATTGTATTACGAATAACGCACTCACCAGTATCCATCATAACAAACCCCGTATACTGGTAACACCGACATCTACACAAAATTTACTCAACCCGGTGGGAAAGATGTGTATGATTAATGGCTGATGATACGTAGGAGGTACAAGAGTTTACAAGAGTTTAATGTAGGCAATGTACGCACGTATGCAATTTACAAACACACATACTAAGAAAGCAAAACAATGTGCACCATCTACAGCCCAATAGCAAACCGTATACCAAGTCCCAGAAATATCCGTCCACCCAAGCGCGAGAAACAGCTGCGAACGTGAAAATCTACATCTCCCACAAAACCCTTCCGCGGAAGGATACTAGTATATCCTACCCCGGAGGTAAAAAAAAGTACCAAAATAAATCCTCCCCTTATAGCATTGCTAGCTCTGTTCTTTGGGCATAGCAAAAAAGACCAATTTTACACAATTTTATAGTAGTGTATGCCAAACTATGTCTTGTTCATTTGGCATTGGCCTAAGACACATCTATAACAAATTTCAGGTGGTTTGGTTTTAATACAAGGGCATAAAAGCATTTTGTCTGGAAAGAGCAAAAAAAAAATAATTTACACAAATTTGAAGTAGTGTTTACACAAAATGTGAGTAAAGTTCTTTGGGCATATGTCTAAGGCCCTCCTATACCAAATTGTAGGTCATCTGGTTGTAATATAAGGTCACAGGAGCCAAAAATGTACATTTTTGTCTGAAAATAGCAGAAAAGGCCTGTTTCACACCATTTTCAAGTGATATATGCCAAAGCAGCAAATGTCATTCTTTGAGCATATGCTCAAGGCACCCCTGTACCAAAAGAAGAATTCTACATTCCGTATTTCCGTAGAAAGACATGGTACAAGCTAGGTAAATAGTATGTTGCTTCGTTCACAAAAAGACTCTTTGACCACTATAACTACAATAATCATCTTCAAAAAGCCTACACTATACATACACACAACACCCACCAAAACAACATCCCACTGTAGAAGGCATGAGCCCTGCGAACTCTAGTTACTTGATTTTCAAGTCAAATCATACACTACCAAAAATGCTTTTTCTTGTTTTTCTTATGGGAAGAAAATTTTTCTTTGGGGGAGAAAAATAAGAAAAATTAATTTTCTGTATACTTTCTTTCTTGCACCAAGAACAATTTTCTCATTTTTCTTTAGAAGAGATAATTTTTCTAGAATAGGTTTCTTCAAATCATGATTAAGAAATATTTTACAGGAGATTCTAAGTACAAGATTAAAAGAATCTCCTGTCAAATTTGGCAAGACATTTAAGATGTCTAATTCTATGATTAGAATAAAGTCCTGCGTAGTATTTCTTTCTTTAAGTTTCTTGTTTTTCTTGACTAGAAAGCTTAAGAAAGAACACTCTTGTTTTTCTTAGCAACATGTAAAAAAAATATAAGAAAATACAAGAATTTAAGTTTTTATCTTTCTTGACGAACACTGATAAACAAGAAAGATATAGAATCTTTAATTAAGCTGAAGATATGGCTAGTATTATATTCTTAAACATTCTTGATTTTTTTTCCCTAGAAAGTTTAAGAAAGGCCATTCTTGTTTTTCCTAGCAACATTTAAGAAAATACAAGAAAGTTTAAGATATATGATTCTTATTTTCCTTGGTAATGTTCAAGAATGTAAGAACATTTTCTTAACTTTCTAGGTTTTTTTCTTAAATTATCATGTGACCTTTTCTGAACCCCTGATTGGTAAATTCAAATTCCAAAATGCAGTTGGGGAGTTTTGAAGATAAGTCAGTTGTTGGAGCCGCGCTGGTTACTTACTTTTTGTCAGTTACTGACTCATGTCAGATTTGAAGTCAAAATCAAGTTTAAAAGGACCTTGTATATACATGTAAAGCAATGGTGATCGTGATGAGCTTGCAGAAGAAAACAACCATGCAACAGAAAAAGCATTAAAGCAAACAGATAGAAGGTAAGTGCACCCCCCTCCCCACCTAGAAAAAAAATCTGTTGACATTGTTTTTAGACTTCATAGCCAAAATATTGTTACAACGCCATTGGAGTTGATTTCAAAGTCAAATCATATCTCTGGTGTATTGTAT
>NW_017803891.1:101162-105179 GCF_001625305.1 Branchiostoma belcheri
CTATACTATATATATATATATATATATATATATATAGTAAAGTGTATTACTGCTTTATAAGATAATTTTCAATAGTTTACTTCAAGTAATAAATATATATATGATTGTATTTTAGCATTTTTTTTTACTTTGTTGCCTTCAGTGCATGCATGCATTGCAAACTAACAAAGGTCTTTTCTGTTTTTTTCAGGTGTCCAAAGGGCGTGACTTTGCCAATTCTAACATGCCAAAACTGCAGGGTTTTCTGAATATGTTTAAGAATGTGACATAATCTGCATTCTGAAATCATAATGTCTTGTTATTTTTATCATATAATATTTTGAAAGTTACTGTAAAACTGTTTCCATTCCAAGAATGTTGATTGACTGATTTTAACCTTTAGTTGGATACATCATACAAAAAATGTGGTACTAAACATCTCTGTACTCTCCAAATGCTTTTTTAAAATAACATGTAGTTCCTATACATATTTATTGTCTGTTTTATATATACTCATATTATATAGGTAGCACAATATCTTTGTTTTCTTGTGTACGGAATAGTTTTCTTGCTACACGAAGAGTTAGATCTCAGTTCAAGAAATCTTTTTTTTGTGTGTGTACAGAATGGTTTTCTTGCTACAAGAAGAGTTACATCTTAATTCACGAAATATTTCCCTGTGTACAGAATGGTTTCCTTGCTACAAGATCAGTTAGATCTTTGTTCAAGAAAATTTCTTGTGGGGAGAAGTGTTTTCTTGCTACAAGGACAGTTAGATCTTAGTTCAAGAAATCTTTTCTTGTGTAAAGGATGGTTTTGTAAAAATCTTAGAAATTCTTACTGCAAGAATAATATTCTGAGGGTATTCAATTCAAGATACATAAGAAAAGAAATCTTACCAGGAAAACATATGCTAGATGCAGTTTATTGAAATTCTTGTCTCATGTCACACATGTAAATCGTCAAATATCAAAGTCAAACGTCAAATATAGTCGCACGCGTCAAAGTTCTGGGCGAATGTGGGACCAAACCCATCGCACTCACATTGTCAAGCCCTGCTAATTGCATTCGGGGATTTGAATCAACCAATCGGGGATACAATAAAGATCACATGACATCTCTGGCAATGTTTTTTAAAGTTCTTAAATCATTTTAAACCATACCAGGAAAAGTTATAAGTGATTCTTAAACTTTCTGGAAAAAAAGGACGGGGTTATCGATCTTGTTTGAACTGGCCAGCATTAGTATATCATAGGCTAAGTATAGCTCAACAATTGTTATCAATATAAAAAGTAATAGACTTTTTTCCTTGCCAAAGCAAACATTAGTTTAAATTGAAACTTGTGTACAATTGTTATGGCTGCCTGTCAATGCTTTTAAATCAATAGTGAGACATAATAGTTCTCTGACTCACCAGGGCAAGGTGCACCTTATTTATTGTTTATTCTCATCTGCTGGTAAAGATTGAACGGTAAGGTTGGGAGTTTTTTTAACAGATCATCACAAATGCACCTTTCTCGGTGGAGCTTGTCCACAAAACCCGGCACGCAGGTCAAGATACTCGAGTCCTTCATCTTCTCTCTCTGAACGTTTAAGAATCTTAAAGAGGAAAGCACCAAATGTCGGAATAAAGTTAAACACTTAAATGTCTTTCCTTTAGAAATAGAGTCAACTGGCTATATAAAGTACGTATATTATGCAGGTGCGTAAAAACTGCACCAGGCATTATGACAAACTTTCCCTCATAATAATAGGGAACAATGTTAAAAAATATTCAATGATCTTACCTACTTCACCACTACATGTATGTACAGCTAATTTACTTAAAAGATTTAAAATGTGGTTTAAAAACTGCAAGGTGTATAAAAAAAAGGTTCTGTGACATGTTTCCACTGAAAACAACCCAAGACACTTTGGGCCTGGCCAGGACTTCAAAAGGAAACGAGGTAATTGTTCCTGTTATAAGTATGTGTCACCATGCACTTCTGTTCTTTTAGCACTTAAGTCAACAGCCAATCAGCAGCCACATATCTAATCAGAGACACCTGCTCCTTGCCTCTATGCCCATATCTCGGGTTAAATGTTGCTACACTGCTTTATTACATTTCGTATAACATAGCCCAAAAGCCTAAATAAAATCATTCTAAAAGCATGTAGAAAAATGAAAAAAAAACGTATGGGGGGTATTTGGCCACTCTATGTCCATGTCAAATTTTATTTTATTTGGTTAAAAAAAATGTAGAAATTGAATCCATTCAACGAGGAGAAAAATGAGAGTAAAAAGAAAAAGAGACATGAGAGCAAACATAAAGTATAACCAGGGTTCAGAATTGTCAGTACAATCGCCATTTTTACTCAAAGTAATGTATATGAAAGTATTTCAAAGGGTTACATCCGAATAGTATGATAGTATGATATTCTACGCATTTGGTGCCAAGTTACCGTTAAGCTAAATTTAAGGTCATTTAGTTTTAGCATTAATGCACAGAAGCCAAAATGTACATTTTTGTCCGACAATATAAAAAAAACTATATTTTATACAATATGAAAGTGGTGTATGCGAAAAGTGTAAATTACATACTTCGGACATGCGTCTAGGGTATTAGAGAGAGGTTTGAAACATGTTTGTACATGAAGAGGTTTAAAACCAAAGCTCTCGCCTCGTTCCCTGGCACCCCTCCTCTCAACTGCTTTCGATATGTTGATGACACTTGGTGCCGTCTCAAAAAAAAAGGATCTGTTGACTTCCTTGAGCACATTAATAATGTTGACGAACACTTCAGGTTCACGGAAGAAAGAAGTAACAACAACACTTTACCTTTTCTGGACACACTGGTTCGAGTGGGATATGACAATTCTTGGACTTTTATCAAGGCCCCTAAATGCCCCAGAAGACCAAAACTGGACCGAACCAAAACTGTCAATATTACTATACCATACATACAAGGAGTTTCGGAACATATCAGACTTATCATGCAAAAACATGGCATCGCTACCAACTTCAAACCGTACTCAACCTTACGACATCGTTCGGTACATCCCACGGACAAAATCAACAAGGCTGAGGCAATAAAAACCATTGCCAAGGCGACGACTAAATGACATATATCATTTCATGTGGTGGAGCTAGCAAGCTACATTACAATTATCAGGAAAACATATTTCCCTATCTTATTAAGACATGCACGTAGTGAATTTACAGGATGGGTGGAGGAGGTGTGGGGCAATATACCAAATACACACATAGGAGGAATCAGCCGTTCTTCCCCAGTAATATAGATTTTATGATGACACACTTACTTACTTTACTTTGGTCGAGTTCCCGCTAGAACCAAACTTAAAACCATCCTCCACTTCACTCTATCCTCCACCAGAGACTGAATTTTATGTCTGGTCTGAAGTTGTTACTCCTTTGACTTTTTTTTTACCTTTTGTGGGTTCCAAAAGGACGGATGATTTCTTTTCTCTCTGTGATCTGTTTTAATATGGTCTTTGGCCAAAGACAGCTGTGCTCTCTGTCCATGGTGTGGGAGGAAGACAGTTGACCAGTAATTAATCATACCAGCCAGCCGGATGGGTGGCACGTGGGCACCCGGTGTAAGTTACCTGCCTGATCCAAAAACCACATGGCCGAAGGTTTCCTCAAAACCAACTCCCTGGGTAACGCATCCGTGCAATTTTTGAAATTCTTTCAAAGCGATCGTAGTACTTGCACAAATGCCTCCGCCCCTAAGGCGTCGCCAAAAACTGTATTAAATCGGATGTTATCTACAGATTGAAGTGCGACGATCCGCAATGCAAGGACACTTATTGGTGAAACGAGTCAACCGCTAAAGGAGAGATACAAGCAACATTGTAGGGCTAGTTCTAGTGGGTTTTCTTCAGCGATATATCACCACATCAACATTCACCATGGACATTCCTTTCATGTAGATAGTACTGATATTTTAGACCGTCAATCCAGATGGTTTGAACGGGGGGGTAAGGGAGTCTATCTACGGACATATTTATCGGCCGTCTTTGAATAGAAAGGGGGGG
>NW_017803891.1:105199-117628 GCF_001625305.1 Branchiostoma belcheri
GAATGAAAGGGGGGGGGGGTAAGATTTGATCTTTCAGGCTCTTGCAACGCAAATAATCTTATCCAGATATTTATTAGTTATTTTCTTTTTTGAATATATTTGGTAGTTACCTTTTGTTTATTTAGAATACCTTTAGATTGTTTCTTAGAACTTTGCCATTAAATTTTTGTTTATTTAGAACCTACTTTAGAACATGGATTGTTTTTGTTTATTTAGAACTTAATTCTTGTACCGGAAATTTCCTCTACATTTGTACTGATGAAGAGTACCGAATGATACTTGAAACGTTTACACATTAAACTTTCTTTATCCAGTTAGTAAAGATGTAACGGCTTTATCAATTTATCTTTATCTTGGATGATAAACCTTCACCAACGTGTCTAGGGTATCCCTTTCAACAAGTGTCACTTTCCTTCCTCCTGGCGAAAGTTTCGTCGCCGAACAGATCTATAAGACATATCCCCCACACATAGACGCTAAGCAGTTCGGGGCAGTACCTGGGTGGTCAGCCACATACTGCTAAGTAGAAATCATGCATTGCTCTACAAGAATTCCAACCACACTGGCACAGTAAGTAGCCTTGTCCTGACAGACTACTCAAAAGCGTTTGACAGTGTGGATCACACCATTGCTGTAACACTTTTAACACGAATTGACTTGTTAGGGAGCAGAGCTAGCATCTATGTGACGGAATTCTGGCTATAGAGCCTAATAGTCACATTGAATTAACTTGATATCTACATAGCTCTATACAAAACTGAACCTGCGATGCCAACCAATGACTCGTTTTGTACACAAACCTTCTTTTACAGTGGTCTAAGCAAAATCAACCGTGACGCCAACCAACCAATTGACTTGGACTGCTCTCGTGTGTGCCCATTGGGACACGAAAAGCTGTATGTGTGTGGTAAAAATGTGATTAAACGCCACTTTACTTTTGTCATTTTGCCCAAAATTGAAAATGAATAAATATAACGAAATGGCAGGAGAGTTTAGAATGCAGACTGTCTAGGGCAGGATTCAGGCCAGGGGCTACATCTCAGACCGCGGTCTGATCCAATTGTTGTGCAAAATCCACTTGATCACAAGAAATGAGATCATGAATTACAACCCAATTGCTAATTAAACTTGTGTGAAGATGTTAATCCTTATTAATTCATTGGTTTTAATTGGATGCGAGGCGACAACTAAGCCCGCGCCGGCTAAAGTTAGGATTGCCAGGGTATTTTGCTTAGCCTGACGGTGTGTATTCTTGTGTGTCTCTATGACCAGGTTTGCAATTTATAAATTTGTACATTCTGACCAAAAAAAAGATCCTGGTACTTAGAAGATAACATGATCTTTCCAATGGTCGCAAAAGTTTACTGTATATCCAGGAATAACAGAGTAGAAAATCAGGGGTTTCAACATAGCTGTCTTGAAAGTCTGAAACTGACATTCCAAAATCAAAGTGACCAGTGTTAAATCATGATTTGGAATGGAAAAAGTTTTAGAATGCAACACTCTGCGCTCCATTGTTTACAGGCGCGGCGGCGCGTCCTTTGAATTGCATGTTCGTGGCGCTGTCGGCATTGTTTATTTATTTTCTTTTTGACAATGCCGAAATGCAAGCTTTGTGATGCCTTCAAATTTTTTTTCTGACGTCCGGGCCAGCTTTTTTAAAGCTTTTCTTGTTGGATGATCTATCAGTTTGCGTGTAGTTTTTGTGGTGATCGGATCTTTATTTACTAGTACATCTTGGGTTCTCTCCTACTTGAGTATTTTTACCATTTTGGTAGATTTTGGTTGACGTACCGACTGAGATTTTAAATAACTTGCAATTCTTCACACAATCAAAAGAAATATAAAGCGACCCACACATAAATGAATACAATCTAGCTGCAGAAGTTAAACAGCATTGATTCACGAGATCATCGCCCGAGTTACGTTTTCCTACTCTATCATTTTAATATCGTCCTCAAAACTGCAAAAATAAATTGAGAAATTCGTCATTGCTAGGCTGTGCCTGGTTGTAAACAACCTTGGTAACAACCAAAGGTAAGTCGCTAGCGCGCAGGCTTGGGATTCATGAGTACAGTTAAAGCTCTAAAAGTGAAAATATCCAACATAAATAATGCTAGACAATGTGATGGTCCAACAGCATGGCAATAATAACAGGCAAAGTCACAATGTCCTAGGTAGACAGCATTTCTAAACGGCTTGTATGAGCTCAGTGTGTCCGTCAGCAACATCTTTAATACGTTTCGCTAGGAAGGAATCGTCCCTATAGGTTGAAAAAATGCGGACATTATACCTGTCCCAAAGAAAAAAAAAACAACACTGACGCCCTTTTTTGCCAAGGATTGAGCCAACATAGTTTAATTGATTATGCTACCACTATTGCAACACTATTGCAAAAAAAAGATGTTTTACACCCTTAGTAATTTCGCCTTCCGGGCGTAATAATGACATCGCTAGCGACCACCCTCCCCCTTCCGGAGATCTGGCTCCCTCCCGCCCCTTAGCTGGAGGCCAAAGCAAGTGAATTGTATGGATGGCATCCCCTGCAAACTCCAACTCTAATTCGACCGGGCGATAAAACAAGATGCCTACATTTTTAAATGTTCATATCATAAGCCTTGTTAAACATATAAGAAATAATACCTAATAGTATATTGTGCCAAGTGAAACTATTACAACATCTATTGTCACTAAAACATTACACTTTTCAATCATTGTACAAATGGTTTTGATTCATAGGAAACTTCACATATAAAAAGGGCTGTGATATATCACTACATCAAAGTAAAAGACAAAACAGTAAATCAGAGCCTTGTCTCCTCTCTTCATATTTATCTGCCATCCACATTCCGGCATGGCAACATACATCTTTGCCCATTTTTGGTCCGACCGTTAGAGGACAATTTTTTTCCAAGAATCAATGTGCGAGCTGATGTCATTCATAAAAAAATACTTGCTGTGTACTTAATCTCTTTAATACGGTACCTAAGGTATGGCAGGTACACACATGTGATTATCAATTCTAACCATATTATTACTGGTTCAGTTGAAGCCATCCTTCTTTTCTGGTTCTATGCTAAACAGCGTAAGCATCTTAATAACGCAAGATTTAAGCTCATGCGGGTTCAATAAGTATATACATGCAGCATAATTCTATGGATACCCATATACGTTTTCAAGGAAATAACTGATTTTTTTTTTTGGGGGGGGGATGAAATCAATCTCGACCTTGGGAGGGCGAAATCATCGCGGTGAAACCAGCTTAGGTTAGAAACGTACCTTCTTGGCACCACGTCCACTTTGAAAAAGCTCTTTTGCCTTTTGCAGTGCTTCCCCCGTATGTGTCTGTCCGCCCGTGTAGCTGACTCTACTTAGGGCCGGTAGCAATTCACACTTAGAACTGCCAGGCCAACCGCCCATCTGATGTATGAGCACATCCACATCATCATCATAACGGATGAGAGACACCTGAGCACCGTCCACGTACACGTTGATTTTGTTGAGAAGGTTTCTGACAAATGTAACTTCTTTCCGAAAGTTCGAATAACCTACACTTCCAGATGCATCCAGGACAAAAACTATGTCAGTTTCTCCATACCTCAGAGGATCTTGGAGGCGTGTTTTAACCTCCCTCGTGTAATACCGACAATAGCTTGTCTCAATATACAACAGGAATACCACGACTAGAACAAAAGACCGCGAAGTTATCTCCATTTCGGAGTGTTTTAAGGCTTCGAGGTTACTGGACTTCAGCTGCCAATGGTGCAACACTTATATACACCCCGTACGTTCCAAACCTGAATTCTGATTGGTTTGCTCGCTAAAATTATGTAAACATAGTTACATTTGTTGATAAATCACCTAGTTAGGCATGCATCTTTTGGGGTTGGGGCCAAAATACTTGTATACGTTGAGATTCGGAATATTCAAAAGTATTAAACTATATAGTATTTTTTTCAACTTTTTTGTATCTATTTGGATTTAGGATTTAATAGTTCAGTCAAACGATCTTGTTTTATAGATTTTTCATAATTGTCATGAAGAACCGCTGCAGTCTATGCATTTGTTTTTGCTATAATTTGGTTTGTCACTGTAAGGTCCAATTATCTAAAGATCTGTCCATTCCTGCCCAGACGTATCACCCCCCCCCCGGCTTCTGTTTGAGGATCGGTTTGTCCATCTGCAAATTTCACAGTAAACATTATCATTCATTTGATTACGGCATTAAAACACATTGCCCCACTTTTGAGGTATAGATCTAGGTCCTTTATCCTATTTATAGCATTCATGCACTTTCACAGGCGCCTAGGCACCATATTATTTTCAAACAAATACCCTTAATTTTTCTAATG
Organism: Branchiostoma belcheri; assembly: GCF_001625305.1. Classification (NCBI taxonomy): domain Eukaryota; kingdom Metazoa; phylum Chordata; class Leptocardii; order Amphioxiformes; family Branchiostomatidae; genus Branchiostoma; species Branchiostoma belcheri. The sequence goes on from NW_017803891.1 coordinate 109,552, forward strand.
CGAACTTGATGCTCTATGCTAATACAATAAAGGTTGTCTGTATAGAGCCATTTCCTGTCATAAAAGGCTAACAGAATAGGACGAGTAGGTTATATTTAAAATAATTTTCTTTCGATTAAGAATGAAAAACATTCCTTGCGATTTGCGCTCCCTGGTTTCAAATACAACAATTTTTAAATTGTTAAAAGCCGTTGCCAGCTGTGTAAACACTGCTAGTCTTACATGTAACACATACTGACTGGTAGAGGGGGAGAGAAAACACGAGTTTGGCAGGTCTTAAAATAGTTTGTAGGGAAGCAACACTATACAACATAACTCGTAACATTACTATTCTGATTATCACTAGAAAAAAGAGTCTAAATATGGTGTACTGAGAAGATTCAGCGTGTTCTAGCCTTGATTAAATCAGATTCTATGGTCATTTGAAAAAGGAAAATAATATCAAAATTAATTTTACAGCTAAACTAGCCAGATTTAACACCAAAAGGGTTAAGACAGGTAGTTTAAAGTACATGGGAAAAAAGTTAAGATTTGCTTTAAATGGTCTGTAAAGATGGTTATAAAAATTTTTAAAAGATATTTCCTTTAATACTCCATCGAAAACATTTTACTACATGTAACCAACCTATGTCTATGCGTGATATTCATTTTAAGGACAATTTATGACATTTTCTGCTGTTCACGTGGACTGAAACATGAGGTCTTGAACCGTGAACATTTGTATAAGATTGTTATCCGCTTTAATTGAGGTGCGTTAGCGTAACGTAGCAACAAGAAAACATGTTATTGAAGTTCTACGACGAAGACAAGTTTGATTAAGTCGATACAAACTTTGGCCAGCACATGGCCTAAAACGTGATGGCTGAAAACATATTTCCTGTGCCATGTTAGGTAAAAAGTATTGCGACATGCACACCACGAAATCTAGCATTTCTATAGCGTACTGAAACCAAATCAATTTACAGTGAGTGTAAAGTATAAAGATGATTACCGGTGTGTATATAGAACATTTTTACATGTAATCCATGCATGTATACATATCACAGTTCAGTTGAGGTCAGGTCATCCTCATTTTTCGAGGTGCCTCTTTCTTCGAGAATCACCTTACTTAAACTTTTTAGATAAGGATAAACAAGAAAGTCGATATAATAATTCTTGTATCTTCTTAAACAGGAACAAGAAAAACACGAATCATCTTGCTTAAACTTGCTTAATATTAAAAACATTCTTAAGATTTTTGGTGAGCATTGTTGGTGAGCATCATGCTAGAAATTTGTTATATTCATGAGAAAAAAAGAAGAAAATTTCTTTGATGTAAAAATCAACGTACAACAACCTTAAATAATGTTCCTTGAATTTTCTTGAAAATCGCCTGAGCAAGAGAATATCTCAACATAAGAAAATTTCTCAACATAAGAAAATAAGAAAAGTAAAAACAAAATTTTGGTAGTGTACAGCATGTGACTAGTCCCTGCATAATTATGGCAGCAAGAAATAAATCATGGACTTTTCTGTAAGGGTTTTTGAAGTCGACAAGAACGTGCGGTGATAAAACAAGTTTCTTGCCTCAAGTAATAGCACGCCAGAGTTTAATAAGGGAAGCGATGAAAGTGCATATGATAGAAATTACAATTACAGGATCCAACTGACCACAATTAAGGTTTTAAAGATATTCCCTTCGATAGTTCATATAAACGATTCACTAACTAATCCCTGTTATTACATAATATTCACATTGTAGAGAAGGCATGGCATTTTCTATTCTTGTCATCCACTAGAACGTGTGACCATGGACCGGGGATACTTGTACAAGATTGTTATCTGGTTAATTAAGGTGCGTTAGCGAAACGTACCAACATCAAACTTGTTATTGAAATTCCATGACGATAACAAGTTTGGTCAATGCGATAAAAACGTTGGCCAGCACATGGCCTAAAACGTGATGGCTGAAGACATGTTGTATGTGACATTTCAATAAAAAAATGTCGTGTTATATGGAGATATCTGTACAAGACCCTATCTAGCAGTCTGAAGAACGTTTCTTTTATATTTTTTGCAGCTTTCTAGAACCAGATTTTTTTGTCGCAAATTACATCCAATGACCAAAGTAACAGTAGATAATGTATATATATATCCATGAGCCGTATTTAACATTTGACCGTATTTAACATTTGACCGTTGATAAACCGTTAAAAGAATGGAAAATTTTTTCGGTAAATCGGTACATTATGTACATAAAGACAAGCAAACGTGTGAAAAGACAATGATGTTGGCTGTAGAAAATATAGAAAAGTCTGTTTCATTCATACAATGCGATTTACTAACTAATCAAGGTCCCTGCATAACATTGGTGATTTCTGGAGAAGGCATAGCATTTTCCGTTCTTGTCATCCATTAAAACGTGAGGTAATGAACCGGGAACTTTTGTACAAAGTTTTTATCGGCTTCAATTGAGTCTCGTAAGCAAAACGTACGAAGAACAAAATATGTTATTGAAGTTCTACATCAAAAACAAGTTTGGTCAAGATAATAAAAACTTTGGCCAGCAAATGTCCTTAAATGCAAAGCCTGACAACATGTATTGTGTAACATGTCAAGCAAAAGTTATTGCGTTATATGGAGAAATATGTACACCATTAAATCTAAGGAAAATGTTTTGCAGACATTAAGATTAAAAAAAATTGTAATATTCTGGAACAAAATTAATTCACACTCGGTGTATCTAATAAAGATGGTTTCCGGCGTGTATATAAATAATCAATGCACAAAATCAATACAGATATATATATCACATACCTATGCGAGGAATGTTAATGTCTTTTGTAATGTAAGATTTCATGTCTCCTAATCTCTATATTGTAAAAAAAAGTTTCCGTTGCCGTTACATGAACAACATGACAACATAACACGATACATTTATTAATTTAAGTACCGTGACCTAGTGTGCAAACAAATATACATAAAACAAAGATGGGTGCTTGCAGAATATTGGGTGCTTAAAAACTATTGGATGCTTTCGTGTTCAAATACTGTCATCCCAAGTAATTTTTTTTTATTCTACATATGTTTTCCAGGTCAAGATATATGAGAAAACCAAACAACACTTGACTAGACCCTGCATAATTCTAGCAAAAAAATCTTTTCTGTAAGGGTTTTTGATATCGACAAGAACGTCCGGTCATATAACAAGAGTCTTGTCTTAAATAAATTATAATCTATTGTCAGTTCTTGGTTGAAGAATCCATACGTAAATCCCACACGAGTACAAAGCTACACTATCTAGACTAGCACACCGGATTGTAGTAAGAGAAGCGGTGAAAGTGCATAGGGTAGAAATTAACATTACATGATCTCACTGACGACAAGTAAGGTTTTAAAGATATTCCCTTCAATAGTTCATATAAACGATTTACTAACTAATCCCTGGCATTGCATAATATTCGCATTGTAGAGAAGGCATGACATTTTCTATTCTTGTCATCCACTAGAACGTGTGGCCATGAACCGGGAATATTTGTACAAGATTGTTACCTGGTTAATTTAGGTGCGTAAGCGAAACGTACCAACATCAATCATGTTATTGATATTCAAGGCGATAAAAACGTTTTCCAGCACATGGCCTCAAACGTGATGGCTGAAGACATCTACGTCTGAAGACATCTACATCTGTTATCTACTTTAATTTAGTCGCGAAAGCAAAACGTACCAACAACAAAACATGTTATTGAAGTTCTACGACGAAGACAAGTTTGATCAAGTCGATACAAACTTTGGCCAGCACATGGCCTAAAACGTGATGGCTGAAAACATATTTCCTGTGCCATGTTAGGTAAAAAGTATTGCGACATGTACCCCACCAAATCTAACATTTCTATAGCGTACTGAAACCAAATCAATTTACAGTGAGTGTAAAGTATAAAGATGATTACCGGTGTGTATATAGAACATTTTTACATGTAACCAATGCACGTATACATATCACAGTTCAGTTCAGGTCATCCTCTTTCTTCGAGGTGCCTCTTTCTTTGAGAATCACCTTACTTAAACTTTCTAGATAAGAAAAAATAGAAAGTCGATATAATAATTCTTGTATCTTCTTAAACAGGAACAAACTAATACCTGTTTTTGCATAATATTCGCATTGTAGAGAAGACATGGCATTTTCTATTCTTGCCATCCACTAGAACGTGTGGCCATGAACCGGGAATATTTGTACAAGATTGTTATCTGGTTAATTAAGGTGCGTAAGCGAAACGTACCAACATCAAACTTGTTATTGAAATTCCATGACGATAACAAGTTTGGTCAATGCGATAAAAACGTTGGCCAGCACATGGCCTAAAACGTGATGGCTGAAGACATGTTGTATGTGACATTTCAATAAAAAATGTCGTGTTATATGGAGATATCTGTACAAGACCCTATCTAGCAGTCTGAAGAACTTTTCTTTAAATATTTTTGCAGCTTTCTAGAACCAGATTACTTTACAGAAATTACGTCCAATGACCAAAATTACAGTAGATAATGTATATATGTATCCGTGAGCCGTATTTAACATTTGACCGTTGTTAAACCGTAAAAAGAATGAAAGATATTTTAGCAATATTTTCAAACGAATCGGTACATTATGTACATAAAGACAAGCAAACGCGTGAAAAGACAATGATGTTGGCTGTAGAAAATATAGAAAAATCTGTTCCATTCGTACAATGCGGTTTACTAACTAATCAATGTACCTGCATAACATTGGTGATTTGTGGAGAAGGCATAGCATTTTCTGTTCTTGTCATTCACTAAAACAGGAGGTAATGAATCGGGAACTTTTGTACAAAGTTTTTATCTGCTTCAAATTGAGTCGCGTAAGCAAAACGTACGAAGAACAAAATATGTTATTGAAGTTCTACATCAAAAACAAGTTTGGTCAAGATAATAAAAACTTTGGCCAGCAAATGTCCTTAAAGGCAAAGCCGGACAACATGTTTCGTGTGACATGTCAAGCAAAAGTTATTGCGTTATATGGAGAAATATGTACACCATTAAATCTAGGGGAAATGTTTTGCAGACATTAAGATTTTTAAAAAATTGTAATATTCTGGAACAAAATTAATTTACACTCAGTGAAACTTTTGAAACTATTGAAACCTTATTTTCAATACAAACATAGCAGACAAAAGTCTGAATTGCGTTAGTATTTACACACCATTGACCTCGTTTTATATTATAATACAAAAACCCTGGGTATTCACAGTATCAAAAGTAAATTCTTAATTTCTATATAAAACAAATTGGCATCTCTTAAAGATTGAAAATTAATTACCTACTAAAAAATCGTAGTTTAACATAGAATGATAACAAGATAGGTGCAGTTTAAACTTCAAATATAAAGATTTGAAATTCAGAACGTTTGCTTACAGTTCAGAGTTCACTGATCATTGTTGAGAAGGTGTATCTAATAAAGATGGTTTCCGGCGTGTATATAAATAATCAATGCACAAAATCCATACAGATATATACATTTCACATACCTATGCGAGGAATGTTAATGTCTTTTGTAACGTAACATTTCATGTCTCCTGATCTCTATATTGCAAAAAAGTTTCCGTTGCCGTTACATGAACCATATGACAACATAACACGATACCTTAATCAATTTAAGTACCATACCCTAGTATACGTAAAACAAAGATAGGTGCTTGCAGAATATTGCTTGCTTAAAAACTATTGGATGCTTTCGTGTTCCAATACTGTCATCCCAAGTATTTTGTTTATTCTACATATATTTTCCAGGTCAAGATATGTACGAAAACCAAACAACACTTGACTAGACCCTGCATAATTCTAGCAAAGAAAATAATTCTGTAAGGGTTTTTGACATCGACAAGAACGTCCGATCATATAACAAGAGTCTTGTCTTAAATAAATCATAATCTATTGTCAGTTCTTGGTTGAAGAATCCATACGTAAATCCCACGCGAGTACAAAGCTAAAATATCTAGACTCGCACACCGGATTGTAGTAAGAGAAGCGGTGAAAGTTCATACGGTAGAAATTAACATTACAGGATCTAACTGACCACAATTAACGTTTTAAAAATATTCCCTTCAATAGCTCATATAAACGATTTACTAACTAATCCCCGGCATTGCATAATATTCGCATTGTATAGAAGACATGGCATTTTCTATTCTTGTCATCCACTAGAACGTGTGACCATGAACCGGGAATATTTGTACAAGATTGTTATCTGCTTGATTAATGTGAGTTAGAGAAACGTACCAACATCAATCATGTTAATGGAATTCCATGACGAAAACAGGTTTGGTCAAGGCGATAAAAACGTTGGGCAGCACATGGACTAAAACGTGATGGCTGAAGACTTGTTTTATGTGACATTTCAATAAAAAAATGTCGTGTTATATGCAAATACTTATAGAAGACCTTATTAAACAGTCTTAAGAATCTTGCTTTTTATAGATTTATGCAGCTTTCTAGGACGAGATTACTTTACAGAAATTACGTACAATGATTAAGGAAACAATATATGATGTAATATGCATCTATGAGACATATTTAACATTTGACCGTCAAAACCGTAAAAAGAAATGAAAACGTTTATAGAATTTTTTACGAACGAATTGGTACAATATGTACATAAAGACAAACAAACGCGTGACAAGACAATGATGTGGGTTGGACAAAAGATAGAAAAGTCTTTTCATTCATATAAAGCGATTTACTAACTAATCCATGCCCCTGCATAAGATTGGTTTTGTGAAGAAGGCATGGCATTTTCTGTTCTTGTCATCCAATAAAACGTACGGTCACGAACAAGGAACATTTGTAAAAGTGGTTATCTACTTCAATTCAGTCGCGAAAGTGAAACGTACCAACAACAAACCCTGTTATTGAAGTTCTACCTCAAAAACAAGTTTGGTCTAGGTGATAAAAAAATTTGGCCAGCACATGTCCTTAAATTGTGAAGCCTGACAACATATTTTTGTGTGACATGTCAAGCAAAAGTCATTGCGTTATATGGAGAAATATGTACACCTATTAAATCTAGCAAAATGGTTTGCAGACATTAATATTTAAACAAATCTGTAGCGCTCTGGAAAACAATTAGTTTACACTCAGTGTATTTAATAAACATAGCTTCAAGCGTGTATATAGATAATCAATACACATAATCTATACATATCACATATCTATGCGAGGAATGTTAATCTCTACTGTAAGGTAAGCTTATAATATTGCATGTCTTCAAATGTCTATAGTCTCAATACAAGAAAAACATGTCGTGTTATATGATATCTGGAGAAGACCTTATCTAGCAGTCTGAAGAATCGTGCTTTTTATAGATTTTTACAGTTTCTGGGACCAGATTACTTTAGAGAAATTACGTACAATGACCAAGACAACAATATATGATGTATATATGCATCTCTGAGACGTATTTTGACCGTTGCAAACCGTAAAAGAATTGAAACTTTTTTTAGCAATTTTTACAAACGTGCGGCCATGAACCGGGAACATTAGTACAATATTGTTATCTGGTTAATTAAGGTGCGTAAGCCAAACGTACCGACAACAAAACATGTAATTGAAAACCCATGACTAAAACGAGTTTGGTCAAGCTTATGAACGTTTTGGTCTGCACATGACCTAAAACGTGATCGCTAGAACATGTTTTATGGCTAAATGATTGTTAAAACATGATACGTAATGAGGTGAAATTTTCACTCCATCGTTCTAGTACTATATGGATTTTGCTGATTTTTTTTAAGATTGATGCAGCTATATGGAATCAAATTTCTTTACACAAGGTGCATAAAATGAAGAGACAGTGACCGGGGTGTATATACTCGGGCATTCCTTACACTATTACATTTCTATGTAAAAATATTTAGTGCTTTAACCGTTTTAAATCAATGAGAAAGAATTGAATCTTAAACGTTTCCATGTCTCCTAAGTTCGGTATTATCATTAATTGTCATTACAAAAAAAAAGACATTATAGCGGATTAGGAATGTATTATTAACAGTATCGAAACGAAATAAGATAGTATACTGAAGTACTA
>NW_017803891.1:117648-180714 GCF_001625305.1 Branchiostoma belcheri
AGTCATGAACCAGGAACATTTGTACAAGATTGTTATCTCCGTTAATTGAGGTAAGTAGCATAAAGCACCAACAAGAAAACATTCCACGACGAAAACAAGTTTGTTTAATGTGATAAAAGTTTTTTCTAGCATATGGCCTCAAACGTAATGATTTAAAACATGTTTTTGAGTGAAATGTCATGTAGGGAAACATTTTGATAAAAGTTCTTAAGAGCACAATATCTACGATGTTTTTGCTAACACTATTAAAAAGATATATGCAGTTATGGGAACCTAATCAGTTGTACGAAGATAAATAAATGATGATGGTGACCGGGGTGAATATTGATAATTCACACATGTATCGCATTCCTGTAAAAAGCACCGTTGATAACTATATCCATCGACAATGGAGGTTTGCAATAGATTTTTTGGCGATGCCTCAGTACTGCGATTGAGTTAAAAGTATTCTAAGAACTCGGCGAATGCATTAAATTTTGTCAACAAGATAACTGTAGAATAGCTGGATAAATTATTTTCATACTTAGTTGGTTCGTAGGGTGTGACTGAATCTAGAAAAATAAGATTTTTGGCCCCCTAGTGATTTCCTTGGTAGAGCAGCGGAACTTCTGGTCTTGGCATCTCGCGATTTGGAAATGCTAAGGTCTCGAATTTTGCATGGTAGGTAGCTCTTGTGCTTGGACAGAATGCCCCCTAGAAGTTTTTCTGGGACTGCAGGACAGTTTGTTTAAAAATATTTAAAACAAAACATGTTATTTAGATTCGACGAAAACAAGTTTGTTCAAGGTGATAAAGGCTATGGCCAGCACGTGGCCCAAAACTTGATTAAAGAGAATGTTTTATACGGTAAAACTAAAGTGGAAAACATTGTCTAAGAGAAAGAAAATGGATTATACAGTAAAAATGAATAGAAGTATAATATATGTGAAAGAATGACATGTACATGCTCTTCTACACAAAAAAGTATTATAAAAAGAAGAAAACATATTATCAAATGATTTGTCAGCTACGTCAAAATGACCCTGTTAGGTCAGGAAACATCTCACGCTGTCATTTTAAGTCGGCAAGTTAAACATGCCTGAACTAAATGTTAGCTGTCCAGTTAAAGTTGGCCACCCATGTCAATAACAGACGGACTCTGCTTTTAACTTGCTGACTATTCAACGATTATCAAAAAGCATTGATCACGGAAGTAATAAATGTTACGATGTCACAGAACTTTCATCAACGCACATCCACTTTAAAACGTGATGCAAGGTGCTATTCTTTGCATCTTTTTCCTTTTGACAAGAAATCGATTGCCTTTGCCCCCCACGGTCTATTACTGCTACAAACAAAATACCGTTGCTTTGTTAACCAATCGTTCCGTAGCCAACAACAGCAACTGAATAATTTATCACAAGCACATCTGATGTCTACATCCATATTGATTTTCAATGTCACGTGTTCAGTGAGCTTTTAAAGTTACAGCGCGCCGATTGCGTTTCAGAAGCCGTCACAGGACTGGTGTGCAGCAGCAATCCTACGCCAAGATGAATACCGTTGTTCATCTCGTAGTTTGCCTTTGTCTCTTATCAACGATTGAAAGCGCTGTTGTTGGTATGTAAGCATTTTATTGTTTAATGCATGGTTAAAAATGCCTTCATTTATATTGAGTTGTTTCATGTAATTACATGTAATATTGGGTTGTAAGATACGTTAGTTTAAGTGGAATTTTAACAATTTTATTCATTGCATAGAACCACGAGATGATAATCAAACCCTAGATGATGGTGGACTCCAAGACAATGTAATTCCCGGAGACGATGATACAGCATCTCAGACAAGAAATGGCCACCTAACTGGTAAGTCGATTGCTTATTCTAAATTATAGCCTTAAAATATGAGCTAAGGTCGACTGCACTCTAGCAGTGACCTTTAGCGTACTTTAACATGTTAGGGATAATCCATTGCATATTTTAAATCTAAAGAACATGTTTGATGTTTAAAAAAAAAAGGCGCCTCAAACTTGACACGCTGATGTTTTAACAAAATGTCAACGTCAGAGTGGATTACCAAAAAGATTGAGAATGAGTTTTATGTATTCAGTGTTAAAGACTGCACTTTGTATGATAGGTACAAATCTGGTCAAATTTAAGGGGCAATGCATAAAAAACAGGGCCCAGAAATATGAAGTATCATGTAAGTATCGCTATTACAACAATGCTGTATTGGAGTATTGTTGACGGCTACAAATAATGTATATGAATCTGTTATGCAAATAGTGTAAAAGACTGTATTTGACAGGTCAGCTAAGCCTGTCAGCTAAGCCTGTTAAACACTCGTATTCTTGGATTAATGTTTTCGACTAAAAAAATAGGGTTCTTGGTGCCAAATGTTCAGTTGTTGACACATTGGCGCAACAAATTCGTAGTGTGTTTTTGGCACACAGTTAGGCAGATTAGACCAAAAGCTCGATAAGCGTCAATCCACGGTACAAGGAGGGAAGTTATGTTAGTTGTCTTTGACTAGTCACTCCATGAGTTTGACCTTGAAAATATTTTTAGCACTAGCTGGTTTCCTCTTCTATGCTAAACAACTCTAATGCCAGCTGTGACAATGTGATGCAAATTTGAAGATGCCCTCTTACCAAACGACAACCTAAAAGTGACCCTAACGGCTAAGAGGGCATATGTACAGTTCAGTTTCAGTTTATTCGCACTTTAAAACAAAATATAACAGTACAAATACATAAAAATATAAATGAAATGTAACGATGCAGGGAGGCCGTAAGAATAAAATGCTTATGAGGAGGCCACCCTTCATAACGTGATCAACAATTCAAATCAATCGGATAAATAAGAAATAACTTAGGTAACGGGTAAATGAAACAAAATAATAAAATACAATACGATACAATACTATCTACAATAATGAAAAATAGTAATGAAATTAGTAAACGAGGAAGCATAAACAAAAAATTAGGAATATATGGGGTTTTATGAAAGCTACTTTAGTATGATTTTTGAAAATGGTGAAGGAGAGACTAATTTGCAAAGTTCTACTTAGTTTGTTCCAAATTGTTGGACCCCTGTGCGTGATTGTAAATTGACGAAGATTCGATTTCGCATAGGATGGCCTTAAATAATTGCATTGGCGTGTGAAGTGGTTCTGGATATCTGAGTTCAGTAAGAAGGTGTAGGTGTCGTGGAAGATTTCAGGAAGGCAAGGACATTTATTCATTCTATTTTCTTGTACATTAAAATACTGGTTTGTAGTCTATTTATGTCATTTATGGTCAGTATTTTGAGCTTTTTAAACAACGGTGCAGTAGGGAGGGGTAAATGAAACTTTTGACGCTATTCTGATGTATCATTTCGCAGTAATATTTCCTCCACTGCTGAATTCTAGTCATATTTACGGATTTTAAATTACATTGATAATACGATTTAAGATCCAGACTAACCTCAATCTTAAACTCTCTTAAAGTGTAACTGGCTATCTAACACACGTCCCCTTCTTAAAAACTTGTGGTACGGCCATTGCCATACTTCGTGCAACAATTCAAACATATTTATCTGTCTAACGCCTCGCCAAAATGTGTTATGCATCACGTTAAACCTTAAGAGTAATGTAGCCGTTTCTTTCGTATACGTGGCGTTCTATATACAATGAAACAAAGAAATATCGTCACACCACCGTGGACCATGAATAACGCCAAACCCGTTACTGAAAAATATAGTAACTGGACACAATTTTAGCTTCTAGGCTTGCCCCTTGGTCAAGACTGGCAGACGTGTATACTGCGAAGTTGGAAAACACATGTTTTTTTTCGTAGACAAACAAATATTTAGTACGCGCTGGTTGATAGAACGGACATTTCAACACAATGACTTTACTTTTTGCAGACTAAATGAATGCTTTATCATTGCTAACCTAACAAGACCTAACAAGAAAAAAGTTGATGTATTATGCATTTGCCATCATATCTTTGACTACTTGTTTTACATATTTTGCTGTTATCTCATTTTGTTAGATATACCACTTTGTCTTCTTGTTACTAATGTGTGTACTAATGATACGTTATGTTATTTTTTTTGTTGGTTATGTTGTGTCGCTTTTTCGTTCACTGGTTCCCCCTGGAAATCAGCAGATTATAGCTGTAGGGGAAGGCTAGTTGTCTTAAAATGTAATAAATAAATAAATAAACAAATCTAAAGGAAGTAGTTTTAACATGTAAATGATCCTTAGTTGTCATATTTATTGCAGCAAAATGATTAAAGGATGTAAATAAACATATTGTTAGTTAAGTCTACCGACTGTAATAATTGTTTTTCATCAGATTTTTCTTCCAAAATGCTAGCCGTAAGTAGGTCTACATAGATACATTCATTTATGTTTAAGTCAGAAATTAGTTACTTATGCTCCTTAGACAGAGTAACTTTATTTAGAATTGGTTAGCTTTCTCCCAAATTGTTCTATCTTGCTTTTAGGATGTGATGCACATGGGCACACATGCCAACATGGTGGGACGTGTGTTACATACAACATAACAGGCTCAGCTTTTGCCCAAAATAATACGCCAGCGATCACCTCCCATTGCGAGTGCACGGACTTTTGGGAAGGGCAATATTGCCAGGATGGTAAGTATCAGTTTTATTACTATTGAGTCGTTGTCTGTAAAGTTAACCTAATCGAAGTATTACAAGGGAGGGGAGGCAAACGTTGTTTTTCTGAAATATTGCCCCTGTCACTTTGTCATTGTTTTGTTGACCTGACGTCTCTTCAGTGCAAAATTTAAAAAAAGGTTAACTATATGTTAAATCTATATTATTTTTTTATTAAGACCTTGTTTTGGTCTTATTACTAGAAAAGGGAAGCTCTTGAATATAACCACCACTAAAGGTAGAAATAGTTGGAATGTAAGTCTATTTAGCTTTTAGGGGGGGTTTGATGAAAAAGATGTCAAGACTGAATATGCGTCTTTTACGTAAAATTTTATGCCGTGTAACATTTGGTAATCAATAACCCTGATGTTTGATACTTTTCCTTAAATTATCGTAAATCAGTAATGATGTAAGTTAAACGTCTTTGGCAGAGAACCCGCTCTGCTTGTACAACCCTTTATTTACGTCCAGTACATAGGTACGTACAGTATAAGAGATGGACATATTTTATTATATGGTCAGCAACTACGAATTCAAGCCATATGCAATGGTCAATTGACAATAAAATCTGTACCTACCTGAAATGTAATTACACTATAGTAAAGTATAGTATAGTATAGTATAGTAAAGTATAGTATGGGAGAAATGTATTGTTTTCCCTTGTTTTTCCTTCTTCTTTACTTTAAATTTCGTGAAATGGATTCAATTTTTTTTCATTTTTGAGCCAAAGAACAAAAAAGTACATATTTGTGTCCTTTGGCCAAATATTAAAACTAAAACCCCTGCAATTTGATATGGGAATTGGATACAAGCCCAAAGAATTGCAATCTGAGAACCATTAAATTTTCTGCCAATTGTTTTGGAACGTCTTTCATACCTTATTCCATTACTGGATGGAAAAAACTTAGAAATTCGTACTCTTCCGTTTCGAAAATTTCGATCGCACCTTTTTAAATGGGTACATCCTGTTAAGCTAAACCATTATACATTTGGTTCTCGTTCTTCCTGTATTCTCATTACCCGACTTCATCTCGGTACCCGCAACTTAAATCAGACTTTATACTTGGGGTCTTGTTACAAGTCCAGCCTGTAACTGCAGGTGTCCATACGAAACAATTACTCATTATCCATTGCACTGCCCTTTTTAAACCTACCAGCGCACGGTACTTCTTCCGCACGGTACGTACGGGGCACGCACGTCGCTCGCACTAGCACGCACGGGTGGTGAATCCGCAGACCACACGTAGAAAAAGTTTTACATGCACTTAAAGTTCTACGGCGTGTCTGCGAGCTCCCAAATCCGTAGGATTCCGTACGGAGGCGGAACTCACCACGCACGGATGCCCTACGTTTGCCCACGTTTTTGCATGTACACGGCGGTCTGTCACTACGGCATTCTTTCCCATTGCTATGCGCGTTCTAAAAGGTATCGGGTTACAAGACGCTAATTTGGCCTGTTTTGGACTACCCGTAAAATATTTGAAAATACACAAATAATATTTAGGGGTAAATTTCGTCAAATTAAAATGAAATTATCGTCTTAACATCCTTTAAATGTTAGCTTTTTATGTTAAATCAATGATTTTTAAAAATTTCGCTCAGAAAGACGATTATTTTCGGGTTTCCGAGCACAAGTCATGTTGCGTTTTTAGGCAAACATCGTTCAAACCTGGCTACAGATATTACCCCAGATCCCCGATTTTTGTATTTTTCGCAGACTAGGAATAAGACAAAAAATCGTGTTTTAGGGATTTTTTAATTTCTGATTTTAAGTGTAGTTTTTGTCGACATATTGGTGAAAAAATGGCATTTTTTGACATTTTTCTCACTAAATTACCCATAATTCAAAATTGAGGCCATTTTTCTAAAAATCCCTAAAACACGATTTTCGGGACAACCGTTACGGTCATTTTGAGCCGTGAATGGGGTATGTTTGACTCTCCATGTTTCCAGGTTTGAACGAGTTTGGGAGACATGTCATATCGCAAGAAAGTGTGCATTGTGTTATTCATACTGGCGTAAAGAATCATTACAGTATTCAAGGTCACTCAAGGATACGACAGTAGCTTCGCTACAAGTTACATGTCCACCAAAAATAATAGCGGACATGTACTGTCCAGGAAACTGTTTGTATCTATAGAAAAGTGTTGTTTTTTATCTGTTGCAATGCACGGAGGTAGAAAGGCTTGTTTTGCCGCTTTATAGTAAATGACCGCAGGTGACCCCGAAATAGAACGCGGGTTCGATTCGAATTCCCCAGATCGAACACGATCGAACACAGTTCGGGTTCTATGACATGTGGGAACTTTTTTAGCCCAGATTTTACCACCGTGGTAGACAGCACGCAGAAGCACGTACGGCGAGTTGTGACCGTTGCTTAAAGGCTTAACATAACGTACGCATTCTTGGAGCAGATTCAAATGCAAAGATTGAACGACCTAATGCAAAATGATCTAGCTATCATTAAAAAAAACATTATTGCAATAGAGGCCGAAAACATCTCCTGGAGTTCATAAACTAATGCACTGTGTTAGACCTTACCGTTAATTACACTAAGGAAATAGGAACAATTTCACATATCCCAGTGGGGAGCGTGTCAGGATTGACCATGTTTAATCAATAAAAACGGAGGAATAGCGCACTAAACTGCTAAGCATATCTTAGCTTTATGAACACCAAATCAGACTATAGGCTAGTAATAGCTAAATTAAGACTGAGTTTAATAGCAAACAACAACAATCTCAGATAGGTACCAGATACGATTGGGCAAACCTTCTAAGTGACACTAATGTAAATGTAGCATATACAAATAAGGCCAAGAGAAGGTTTGACGAGCTATATGAACCCGAGAAGATTAAAAATGCAAACACAATTTATACAAATGTCATAAGAGCACACGAAGCGTCAGCAAATACATTCATAAACATCAAGCAGAAAGTAAGGAAGCATGTCCCTGGGGCAAATAATAAGAACATTTCTAAACTAGAGTTCGGCGATCTCATACCTCCATGACATGTTTAGTGCTTTCGTAAATCTTATGCATGGTAATAATTACCTGTAAATGGCTTATATTTACAACCCTCCTCATTTGGAGGATTTTTATACAAATTAATCACATAGCTCCTACCTAGTAACATGCAACACAGTGGTAAAATCCTTACCATTTAACATGGAAAACGCATGATTGGTGGTTATACATGCATGCAAGCACGACCTCTGACATACCTTTGCCAACTCATGTTTGCCGTGCAAGCTGACTAATTATACATTTTCACTGCAAATATGAAAATTATAAGAGCACATTTGCATATATAATATCAGTTGATCATATTTTCGACCCAATGACATTGTTATCTTAAGAAAGAAGGCTGTTCTGGCGTTTCCTGATAAATTATGCAAATAAGGTCCTGCTTTGAATTAATTATGTTCAATGATGTTCACCTTCACTGAACTTCCAATTATGGTAAGTGTTTAATTCCCAGCAGTTACCACAATAAAATTGTACCAATTTTTCATTTTTTTATGCAAATTAGGTCTTCATTCACATAATCAGCATCTGCCAATGATCTTGTCGTTCTCAACTACATATATCTAAAATGTTTCATAGCCTCAATATGAAATACAGCAGATTAATAGAATTTCCTCATTTACTATGAAAATCAGATCCTGATTTGCATAATTGTATTTTAATTATGTCAAGCATCTTTAAAGCTACCTACATACCAAAAATCAGTACAAACTGGTAGGGGCCCAAGCTCACGTGGCTTTTTTCCGAGGACAAGAGCTACCTACCGTCCAAAATTCATGACCCTAGCATGTACAGATCTCGAGATATCAAAACCGGAAGTTGTGCTGCGGTACCAAGGAAAGCCACTATGGGGCTTAAAACCCTCATCATTTGCAGTTTTTACCACACCCTACCAACCCACCAAGTATGAAACCAATCCACCCAGCCGTTTTTAAGTTATCTTGCTGACCACAGACGGACAGACAGACGGACAGTTAAACACAACTGAAAATATAACCTCCATGACATATTTCATGGAGGTAAAAACGGAAAGCATTAGAACAAATAGACGGAGCCGAGATAAAGAAAATGAAGGACGATCTCTACCAGGTATAGGAGCATGAACTCAGAAATTACATTAAGGAAAATACTGCAGTAATTCAAAGTGCCTCTGAACAGCATTGAGGAGCACTCTTTTGGGCCCCTTAAAATGAAATAACCTCTAGAAATAAAACAAATCATGGTATGCCAATAGCAAAAAGTTGGGAAAGATGTAAAGATTTCTAAATAATTAATCTCCTCTCTTGTTATTTTCGGCTTCCCCGTTCCTCTTCGTTGAGACTTTGAAAGTGAAGTGGCATCGGTCAGTTTAAGTTAGAACTCTAGTATCCTGGTAGATAATACCGAGTAGTAGGGGCTCCAACCCTAGTGCTGTAGAGTCGTAATGATTCACAACTTCCTACTAACTGATGAACCTATTTTTTTAATAGTGGGTCTTTTCCATTGCCAGATTCCCTCTCTATTGACGAGTTGTGTGTCCCAATTATACGACAGTTCCTTTTGAATCAGTAGCAAAGTTAAAAGTGTTCATTTAAAATACCGCGGGAAGGAGAAAAAAGTCAGACAGATAAGAAAAAAATCTGCCTTCATCGAATATGGAGGAGGGTCTTTGGTCTTGGGGGGGGGGGGGTCTCCGAGGGCGTCCTAAAACTTAAGAATTAAACTAGAGGTCGGAAATATCATGTCTTCGTCAGAGGTACATTGTTCTAGAGAAATGAGCATGTGTATTCTTTACCCTTTTTAATAATCAATTTGGTCTAAAGTACAAAAGAATCTCTGTACTCATTTTTATGCTACCGAACACCCTGAAAGGGTTCGCCACAAATTTAACAGACGCGCCGTCACCTGTGTTAGCCCCTACGTTATTTGATTTTGGACTGTTACTGGAAAAATAAACTTACAAGAAATTCTTCTTACTATATTATGATGAAAGTGTCACGACAGTGTCGCAAAATATAATATAAGAAGGTGTGATAAAGGAAAGAATTAGAACAGGACGACTACTGCTGTTGTGTTAATTTATCTTAATGACGAATAGAAGACTTGTTACACTGCGTTCTTTTATTCAATATGTGTCATAACATTTGTATTTCTAAAGTACGTATTTTCCAAATTCTAGGCATCTCGTTTTTTGGCCATTCATGTTTTTATCGCGCTTTCACAGTAAATTTAAGGTCTCCGGTGGACGTCATCCATTGCAATTATTTGGTGTGGCTGTAGAAAATAATCTGACACATGTCCAACATATCTCCCCCTGCTGAAGTTACAGTACAATCCCTCAATATAACGCCATTTGATCCCAGTCCATTATGGGGTTCCCCGGCTATATTCAGCTGTCGGCTGTCTCCAAGCAAGAGTTGGTGGAGGAAGTTCATTATTTCTAAACACAAAAGGTCCACTGCTGTGACAACGGAACCCCCACGAAGCCCATTAACGAACCTAACCTTGGTCTCAAAAATAGTAACCTGCCTACTACAAATTATAAACATCAATTTACATATACTCGAGTTATTTTGCTAACAAGCCACAAATACAAAAGGTGCACTTAGGTGACGTACAGAACCACGAAGCCGAAACTTTGACTTGACTTCGGCCTCAACAACGGTAATCTGTCTGCCAAAAAAAAAACGTCCAATCATGTCTGCCTGATTTATATCGCTAAATACGCAGTCGCACGCAATGCGGCGAGACAATCCCATGGTCTTTCTGACGAAGACAATAACAGCGGAATAGTTTAAACAATATGCCTTTCAATAGTTTCCAACATTTGCAAAAGTACAAGGTAGAGCCGGGTTGGCTAGTCAAGACTTTCCGGTCTCTGCCTGTTTTCACATGCTATGCATAGACTTACTTAACTCCTGTATTACCAGGTTTATTTGATTTTCAGATGTCGATGAATGCGCATCTATGAGCAGTGGTTCAAACAGACCTTGCGCCCAACGCTGTGAGAATATCCCAGGGTCTTACCGGTGCAGTTGTAATGAGGGCTACACTCTAAATCAAGACTCATCAACCTGCTCTGGTAAATAGACCACACATTTGTTTGGTACAAAACGCACAAAAAAACAGGTAAGACAATAACCTCCTCCTAATATATTCATACAACCTCAAAATATTTTAAGGATTAAGTTATATAAACCATCTAACTAAGATATTACTCGGAGTTTAGTTGCAGCTACCCTGTGTTGTATGTTGTTAACCGATAGGTACTCTTCTCCTTATATATATTATTAAACAAACGGTACGTTCGAAACGTTAGTAACGATGTACCTCTGTTATAGTCACTGTGGATTACAGTAAAAAATGTTTCGGTGTAAATATCTTTTTATCGTTGGTTGAATGGCAAATTTATCAAAAATATTTACCGGTGATAGATATTTGCTCTGAGATATATCAGGACCAACCTTACTTTTATTTATGTATTTAACCCTAAACAGTACACCTGGGGTCCGCGCGGACCCCAGCACTATATATTCTGTAATATCTTTTTTGTTTCTAAAGATTTTTTTCTGAAATTTTAGGTAATTGTCACCCACAAAGTTGTCTCTCAATACAGTGCAGAAAAATCCGTTTCTACCATTTATAAAAAAAATTATATCTGATTTTCTTTTGGGGTCCGCGCGGACCCCAGCCGGCTTTCGATCATAATGGATACACTGGCGTTCTTATACTTTACCTTATTTCCGTTTTTAAATGTTTTTATGCACTCATCGTATGTCTACCAAGTTTCCAGAGAATGGTGTAGTAATAGAATTAAATTTTAATAACTTTGGTGCAATTATGACGTCATATGACATCAGAGCTAATAATATAGTCCGCCATATTGGATTTTGACCAATGACGTCATCAAATTAGCATATTCTATGCATTTTAAATGATGTAACTTATATTTAATTATGTAAGATGTTATTAATGTTGGAAAAGAAGTGTAATTTATTATAAAACTCAGAAAATTGTTATGTTTAAACCAAAATTACTTCTATTTTCAAAAAAACTGCCTGCTAGAAACCCGTTGCCATGGCAACACAAAAAAACATCAACTTACTAGTATTAAACTAATATGAACTTTTTCCCAGAGACATTTTAGGAAAGGTCTCCAAATTTGATACTTCTATCGCAAGCCGTTTAGCCGCTATCTGAGATCAAAGTTGGGCCTCAAAAGCCCCTTCAGTCTGAAATGGGTTTAAAAATCGGGTATTTCTTCTTGTCTTCTTTTCTTCACAAAAAAATAGAAAAAGTTCAAAATGTATGATTTTTGTATGCAATGTGGACACAGAGGTTCCCACATCAGTTTGCAAAACAATTGAGCTGGTAGCATGTTGATAATTTCTAAAAATTAGCAAAAAACTGTTCTGGGGTCCGCGCGGACCCCAGGTGTACAGATTAATCAGTCCGGGAAGGTGTACTGTTGAGGGTTAAGAATGCTAAAGGTATTAGCCATACCTGAAAAATGTAAATTTGAAACAAAATATTTAGCTCATGAAAGCACAATCACATGAAATACAAATCTAACAATAACTTGTTTTGTTTCATCTTATAAGAAAATCGACTTGAACATAAGATACTACATGGCACCAAAACACATTTGCAACCGACAGGTATATTTTTTTTTCAAATGACGAAAATGCACACAATTTTTTTTACCCAGATATGTATCCTTCTCATGTATTTGAGTGCAACCAAATCATCAAAAATCAGACTGCCTATTCGAGAATTCAGTGTTTAAAACCTAGTTTGGTGGCTTAAATCTAAACAAAATGTTATTGTATATAATCAAAACGTTTACAAACTGTCAAAAGTTCATTTTGTAAATTCTTCTTAAATATTTCATCTTTTGTTGTTGATATAATTTTTGTGAACCGTTTTTTGAATGTCAATTAGGCCAGGTTGATTTTATTATATGAATAACATCCTGTGAGACTCCAACGTTGACGCAAGCGTGCGAATAAAAAACATGGCAAATCAAATGTCATTATCTATTAACAGATATCGATGAATGTACGCCAAACGATGGGCACGGACCATGTGAGGAAAGGTGCACGAATAACGAAGGATCCTTCTTTTGCTCGTGTTCTCAAGGCCACTTCCTCATGCCGGACTCTACTTCCTGTGGGGGTAAGTACACCTTTCTGAATTTTCTCCTTGTGAAGTTTGGCTACAATGGCACTTCTCTGACCCAAGTGGCTGCTGAATTGTACAATCGGCTCAACAGACTCCGCCCTGTGATTGACAAACTCTTGCGCCCAAACCAGAACGGTTTCAGGCCTACGTATACGTGATCTACCTCTGCTAGGCTCTCACTTTCAGCCGAATCGTTGAGGAAGTTCGGAACCACAAGAAGAAATCTGTCCTTATCGTCATCGATTTCATGGAAACGTTTGATTCGATCAGTCGTGACATAAGTTCAAGACCCTACAGGCATGTGGTGTGCCTTTGCCGGTTGTCAATGCGATTGGTTTTATGTATGTTAACAGTACGGCTACTGTGCTCACACCCGAGGGAGAAACAGACACCTTTAACGTCAGGTGTCTTGCAGGGTGACCCCTTTGCACCGTTTCTTTTCATTCTTGCATTAGACAATGCCTTGCGTAAAGCAGCAAGGACTGATGACGCCATTACCTTAAAGGGAAGACAGAGCTCGCGTCACCCAGCAGTGGTTCTACCTGACCTTGACTTTGCTGACAATATCTGTCTCATAGAAGACACTATCAAAGCTGCTCAAGAGTTTCTGTACAGGGTAGAGCATGCCACACAGGATATTGGACTTAATTTAAATGCACTTAAGACTAAGTTTATGCACCTCAACTCTCCAACAAGGCCTTAGACCTTGCTGTCTAGTGATGGCTATATTATGGAGCAAGTTGATGACTTTAATTACCTTGACAGCTATGTTCACAAGGTCCATGATGTGAAACGTAGTATTGAGAAAGCTTGGGGTGGGGTGGTGGTGGGGCTTCTAATGCCCCAACAAAAGAGAGGAAGCTCCAATATCAAAATCTACCAAACTTAAAGTTTTTTAAACCTGTGTTGAGTCAATTCTACTCTTCGGAGCAGACTCATGCATCTATCATATCCGTTCCATTGTGCTTTAATAAATACTTGTAATATATTCTATTTTGATATTTTTGTCAAAGCATTCATTTTTTTAATATTAGTATATTTATCTTTCCAGACTCTATCAGCCGGTTTAATCATACGCCTCACACGTATATCCGATACCACGACGATAGGGTTGTTCAGAAAATTGCAGTGCCTGAAGACTGTGCTACGGAATGCATGGAGGAAGCAGATTTCTATTGCCGATCCTTTGACTGGGAACCTGGCAAAAAGACATGTCACTTAAGCAAGGAAAATAGCCACACAACGCCACTAGAAAATGATCACCATGTGGACCTTTTTACTTTCTATGAACGGACTAGTAAGTTTAAATGCTCATGACGTTTACAAAAAAAAACATAAAGCGCAAAGTAATGATAATGTAAACAATAGTAAGAGAAATGATACAGACAAAATCAAAATTACATTTGCCTACAGTCCAAAATCAATACTATTACATTAAATCTCTTCTGTGTTTGTAGCTGCGTGTAACAGTAACAGTTAATAATAATTAAAAAAAATCACTTTAGAACACAAATCGTATCGTTTCCATACACCATAATAATTGTATGTAAGGGATCCTTTAGTAATCGCAGTGTGGGTCTTTGCCAATTCATGACGTCAAATGAAAAATATTGCCTACCAACTGCTAACGCTCTTAAAATACAAAATCGCTACACATTTCTTCCTCGCTAACTTACTTAAAAGTCTTTTTTTTTAACACAGAAGGAACTTCTGTCCGTTAAGCCCTGTTCTGCTAATCATAGATTTTTTTAGATCTTTGAGTGGTCTATATGGCAATCTACTACATTTTATTTAAATGTTATGTTATTTGTTGTAATTGATTGATTACGGAAATGAAACGCCTTGTATTCTTGTATTTGTTAACAGCTACAACAGACCAAAGGAAATTTACTCAGAGTTTTAAAAAAGCCCCGAGTCTTTTCTCCGGCCATTATTACACTTCCTACACGGAGGCACAATGTGAAGAGAGCTGCCTCCATGTTGATGACTTCATCTGCCTGTCGTTCACGTATGGAGTCACGAACACGGATAATGGACGGAAACACCGATGCTACCTCAGCCCTTACGATTCAAGTGGACAAAACATAGTGGACAACGGCGATTTCGACTACTTTGAAATAAAAAGTATGTAAAAGTGATACTTTTCGTCAAGACCTTAATGATAGGTACAATAATGAGAGATATGATTAAATCATTGCTTTGAGACCTCATACACATAGTTGTCATGCCTTTAAAACCATTCATATTGTTTTCAGAATGCCGCGTCGTAGGATTTTGGGGTTTGTCATGTGATAACGAGTGCCACTGTGTTGACACACACTGCCATCCCATTAATGGCCGTTGTATTCATGGATGCGCGGCAGGATGGGATGGGGATTCGTGTAACAATGGTGAGAAATATTAGCCTACTGTGCAGACTTCTTGCAGGGTAGCGAGTTTATTTCTACGACCGGCTACAACTCCCTCAGAAGAATGTTCTCCTTCCCGAGATGAGCTATAGCCGCTCGTAGTATCAAACGCGCTGCCCTACTAGAAGTATTGGGATAGAGAGATCCACACTTCTTTTCACGTATTTAAACTGTAATTTAGGACATGGGCAGAAAGTTGTGTCACATACATAATTAAGGTGGTAATATATCATCCTCGATACCTGCCTTCCTTGCTTTAGGTGCAGTAGGCGAATATGAGCCTAAAGACTATTTTTATATTCCTCCATATACCCGCACAGATGCAATGTGGAGTAAAATATAGTGGCGTTGTGTACTACAACTAAAAAGCAGGTACTGTCAGTCAGACTCAAAAGAGTATGTCTCATTTTTTTAATGAAATGATATTAATAACTTTGCCACCACAGATATTAATGAGTGCGAAACGAATAATGGTGGGTGCAGTCATGAGTGCCGTAACGAACAGGGGAGTTACCAGTGCCTCTGCGCACCAGGATATCAGCTAGCACCTGATGGTTTCCGCTGTTTTGGTAAGGATTTTTTTTTGTTTCCAATCTTCAGCAACGTGTAATCTATATGGAACATAAAAATAAGTAAGGATTATATGTACACTCTGGTGCCTAACCATTCTGATCGATGTACGTTGATCTGTGTTTACGCCCAAAGTACAGTATGTCATGTTTTCTAGCTGTTCTATTCCTAATTAACGGATATAAAACAATTTGGTTACAGAAGAATAATATATTTAGTTACATGTATGCTCGCTGATAAGGGTTGTGAGACAAGTTGTTGCACTTTAGCCATTACGGATATAAACATTTCTATAATTATACATTGCTACTTAACAACAGCACTGCCTAAAGCATTATGCCAAATATAAAAGCTTATAGTACACGCTATGTATGTTATTCTTCTCAAACTTGGGTTTAAATTTCATTAAAAAGTATATTTTTCTAAAGTTTCCCGCGGTATATATGCCAAACGTAACACATTCTTATACAAACGTATCATGTATTAAAACGTACATTTCATGCACTACCTCAGGAAAATAAATAGACAAAAAGGGGGGTAAATATATTGTCCATATATTGACAATTTTTGTCTTATAGATGTAGACGAGTGCCAAACAAATAATGCAGGGTGTCAACAGACATGCATCAATACGCTTGGAAGCTACGAGTGTGGCTGCTATAATGGGTTTGTCTTGGATCCGGCTGACCAACACACGTGTACAGGTATAACGACTACAAAATTATCTCCTTTCCAAAATCTATAAAATGTTTAAAGCTGAAGTTCATATGATGTTTACCTTACCCATATGTAACTGAAAACATACATTTTGATCACTCAATGTTTTTCCTGTTGTAGCCTCGCAGTGTCCGATGCTTCCTTCGGTACATAACGGCATGTTAATGCCACAGTCTGTATGTGAAGCATCCGCTTGGCTACCGGTAAACACAACATGCTCGTACCAGTGTTCATCTGGATATGAACTTGAAGGAGAAAGCAATCGTGTATGTCAGCTTGGTGGAAATTGGACTGACAACTCCCAACCAATATGTAGAGGTAAGTGGCTTATAGGATTTGTTCTTTGATAGAAAAAAACCCTCAGAGAATAGGGAATTTCATTATTTCTTTGTTGCGCTTTGGCACAATTCCATTGAAAATAGGTCTATCTCTACGTCTCCACGTTTTAAACGTAATTTGATTATTGAGATAGAATATCAATTTGAAACATATTCCTGATCATGATGTAAATGCACTACACTAAGCAGCCGATGTCCAAAAGGGTCTGTATCTCTGAAATAACTAGGGTCGATGTATTTTAGTACACCTCATACCATTTCATACGTTTTCAATCATTGGATGATGAATCATTGGATATCTAAACTTGTCTGCACTGCCTTATTCAGCTTATGAACAGGCTAAACAACACCAACAACAGCATAAAACAATGTTTTCTAAGGTCAGATTGTCAGTACAGAAATTCTACAGAAAAAATGTATATAAGATGCTGTATGTATACTTTGTGTTTCTATGTTTGTACCGTTGTTTTCTATGGGTGAACTACCTGAAATAAAGACATTCATCCATTCATTCATCCATTCATCCATTCATCCATCCATCCATTCATTCATCCATTCATTCATTTATTCATTTAGCCGTGCGATGTAGCCCTCTGTTAAGGCCCACCAACGGCGATGTCATTCCGGAGACCTGCTACAATGGTCAACCAGAATACGGTGGTCCAGGATGCATATTCATATGTGACCCTGGCTATACTCTAAACGGAAGTCAGATCCTAGAATGCACGGCACTAAAGGAATGGTCGTTTGCTCAACCGACATGTGTTCAAGGTATGCTTCCACGCTTAGCATTTGAAATAATGTTATAGAGTACTATTTGGCACTATAATTCTAGTACTATAAGATCATCTATAGTTAGCTATGAGGAAATCTATTTCTCAAATGTATACTTTTGAGATTATAGTGGAATTTATAATGTGTACCTGTAGTTTCCATTCTATGACACCTTAAATGTGTCCCTACTCGTCATTTGCTATTACATTAATGTTTACGATGCTTTTTTTTTCATGCCCACAGATCAAACTGCACCGTACATCTCCTGCCCTGGCAGAGTGACGGTTGATTTACCACTCGACACAAACTCCACGACAGTGAACATTCCTACCCCTACAACTGACGGTTCAAGACTGACAGCTAACATCACACTTTCAGTCGACGGATCTGCAGTATTTCCCGCCGGACGCACAGTTGTTGCATTTGTAGCTGACAACGGGGATGGAACTCTTTCCTCTACTTGTACAGTTCAAGTGGATGTGCTAGGTAACCTTCTAACAACTAGAAAGGCCAATATTTGCTTTGGAGCAAATACAGCGATGGGTTCACCACATTTTACGACATGGCAGGGAAAGAATGAGAAACACAAGGGAAAACAATGATTTACATTGATATAACTATAATATGAAGTAACATACAACTAAAACAACAGTTGGATAGCTATTCCCTACTTTATTGGTTAGGATTTTTAATTGCATAATGCACACTGTTGATTTTCAAAATAAATAAAAAAACGTTCATGCCCCGCATTCCAATGCTGGAGCAGAAAAGCTTGAAATACCTACCAAAACACTTGAATAAAGACATACTGTCAGTATGGAAATGCTCTGTGCAGGTGTTAATCAAGTTAAATCCCAACAGCCAATCAGCAAGAAATGCTCTGTGCAGGTGGAAATGCTCTGTGCAGGTGTTAATCAAGTTAAATCCCAACAGCCAATCAGCAAGAAGTATAGAGGAAAGCTGCATGCCTATTGGTTGATGCCCTGCATTCCATTGTGATGACTCATGCCCAGACGTGGTAAACACGGCACACTAACACAGTAATACATTTGCTATAACACAGCCAAAAAACTCAAATAAAACCATTCTAAAAGCCTGTATCACAAAAATTTAAAAAACGCCTAGGGGTATTTGCCCACTGTACCTCCATACCAAATTTCAGGACCTTAGGCCCTAAAATGAAGAAGCTGAATCCATTTAAAAAATGGCAGGAGGAGAAGGAGGAGAAGAAGAAGAAACATCAGAAAAAGCAATATGGGTTCACCACCACTTCGTGGTGTGGTGAACCCATAAATATTTGTCTAGTTGGCTATGCTAAAATGAAAATGATTTTATTTTTTGGCTGACTGCTAGAAATTGCTAATAACGTTAATAACGCTAATAACATAAATTTTGTCTAATCTTGCAATAAATGGATGTTGTATAATAATAAAGAAATAAACAAATACATTTAACTGTTCCAGACAAACAAGCACCTGTCGTCAGTGGCTGTCCAGCAGACGTTATCGAGATATTTACGGAGCAACGTTACGTCACCTCAGTTATTTGGGATGAACCGCAGTTCCACGATAACGTCGGGATTTCAGATATATGGAAAGCTCTGGTAAGACTTATATCGTTTCAAAAGTTTAAAAATTAACAAGAGACCAAATGATTTCTGAAGTAAGAAAGAGAACCCAATCGCATGTAATAGATACAAAAATCGTTTTATCCCCAAGAACTTTATATTAAAAATCCCTGGCATCAAGCGTAAATATTTACTACATGTTTGATATACGTGTTTGCAGCAACCTGGTGGAACCCTGACGTGGGGCCTGTACAATGTAAGGTACACAGCTTGGGACGCTGCCGGTAATTCTGCGGACTGTAGTTTTGTTCTCCATATTCAGCGTAAGTAACGTAAAGGAATTATGAATTGGCTAAGTCTGATGTAGATTATATATTACTTTCCATAGAACTTGTACATATTGATTATAAAAATTCCACACCACACTAATAGACACAAATCTGATGGGAACATCTACTGGTTCTGGTTCAATGCTATATACTTAATAGGCGTTAGCTTTTTTTTAGTTTCATCTGTCAGTTGCAAGTCTTTGATAGGATACTACAGAATTTCTATGTCTTGATTTTGCCATCATAGCAAGCCTTAATGGAGAATCCCTTACTTATTTGTGTTACCCCGGATGCTTACAAACCGAATAACGAAATAGCCGGTTTTCCTTTCTAGCAAAAACATGTGGAGACCCCATCGGCCCGCGCAACGGGAACGCCAACTGTATGTCTTGGTTGTATGGTTTGTTCTGCCAGCCTACATGCAACGCTGGACTGATTTTTATTGAGGACCCCGCCATGACCTATGTCTGTGGGGCTCAGGCTGAATGGAACCCGTCGAGATACATACCAGATTGTGTGGGTAGGTAAACATGTGCATTTTTCATGCAATAAATCACTAAAAACACACCCACAATAGATTCTTTTCCGTTCAATTTCGGGGGGGAGGTCTAAGAGTTACATGGAAAATAAAGTCTGCCTTACGATGTATACAAAAACGTCTACTAAATGAAAACCTTTAATGTAGGTATTTCCTATATTCTCTCTAATTTACAGGTCATGTGTTAAAGACCGCGGATGCCCCTTGTCCATCTGGAACCATTGAAAGGCTACAAGGCGCAGAACTACACTGCGGTATGTGTAAGCGGTAGTTTATTTCGAGCTACGAGACTTTGTCGCATTTCGGATACATACCCCACGAGACCAACAAACAAGATTGTCATATATGCTTTAGAAACTAATTACAATATATGTATATGTATGTATGTGTATGTAAACTGATTTTCTTGTTAACTTTTCTTTTAAGACTAAAGCAATATATTTTTGCCTTATATGGCTGAAATTTTCCTGTCACACAGCGAACTGTCCTCTCGGCATGAAAGAAGACGGTGGAAATTGTGTCAAATGTGATGTTGGCTATTATCAAGATACCGAGGGACAAACAGTGTGTAACCGTTGCGCAGATAATACAACAACTGCCGAAACTGGGGCAACTACTGCAGACGATTGCCAAAGTAAGTATTTTCAAGATACGTCAATCAATCAATCAATTATCCGCAGGCTTCACGTGCTGGTATATGGCGGCCAGTCATGCACAGGTCCTCTCGAATGATTTTTTAAAGTTAAAGTTATAATCAATCTTTCATATCATACTAATTCCTGCCAACTGCTATAGCTACGATTTTTACAAACAAAAAAATTGTAAAAAGAAATTTGAAGTCGTCGTTACAATTATCGCAGTTACACGGGAAAGCAACACATGGATTTGAAAAGAAAAACAGCTGTCATTAGTGATTACTTCTTCCCTCTGTTCATTCAATGATGCTAAAGAAGAGTGATGTTGAAGATGTCACTCGAAACGCCCGGGAGTAATCTAATCAGTAGTTTGAACCTGTCATCAGCTTGATGTCTAACGTTTATCAATGCATTTAAAGCTTTTAAATGTTTATAGATCCTTGCAATGAGGGCTCATTCTCAACCACTGGCCTTGGTCCAAATTGCACTTTGTGCCCGACTGGGTTTTATCAGTCAATGAAAGGGCAAGTAAAGTGCGAAGGTTGTCCTGACGGAGCAAACACGACCTCTGAGGGCAGCACGTCTGAGGTGGACTGTCTGAGTAAGTAGATGTGATTTCATGATTTCATGTTATAGTGATTAGAACTGTTTGAAATATTTTCAATATTCCATTTTGTCTGAAAGGGGCTTGCATTGTTTAGTATTGTTAAGGATTATGCTTAAAACATATCGCTACTGTTTGTTTAGAGACCGCTGTCATCATAAGAATGACACCAGATTCTCCACATGCCGCTTACGTTGGAAGTGACATTAACATCGCATGCTACGTACAAGGGAACCGTCTTCCTTCCCGCATCTGGTGGAAGAAAAGAAGCTATGGAGGTAAAGTTCACTCATCCATTGTATATGCAGATTGCAAAATATATTTTCTTTGTTATAGGCTACCTTTGGGTGGATACTGTCAAGTCCTGTCTATATGACTGAGGTTGTCTCATGATATTTACTATCATAAACCAATGACTGACATTATTTAAATTTAATTGGTGAAGGTGACGAGCAGGACATTACAGCAGCATCCTACAGCTTCCACTTTGATACAGCAGAGTCAGCTCAGATTCTCCACATCACCCAGGCGACAGTGGATGACAGTGGCTCTTACCAGTGCTATGTGTCCAATCACCCGGTTGGAGACGCTCAGGATATGAAGGAAGTTGATGTGCACATTCTCGTAAGTTATAATGATATATATATTAATTATCTCATCGATGGCGTTATGATGCAATACCGTTTTCCTTAACCCTAAACAGTACACCTGGGGTCCGCGCGGACCCCAGCACTATATATTCTGTAATATCTTTTTTGTTTCTAAAGATTTTTTTCTGAAATTTTAGGTAATTGTTACCCCCAAAGTTGTCTCTCAATACAGCGCAGAAAACTCCGTTTCTACCATTTATAAAAAAAATTATATTTGATTTTCTTTTGGGGTCCGCGCGGACCCCAGCCGGCTTTCGATCATAATGGATACACTGGCGTTCTTATACATTACCTTATTTCCGTTTTTATATGTTTTTATGCACTCATCGTATGTCTACCAAGTTTTCAGAGAATGGTGTAGTAATAGAATTAAATTTTAATAACTTTGGTGTAATTATGACGTCATATGACGTCAGAGCTAATAATATAGTCCGCCATATTGGATTTTGACCAATGACGTCATCAAATTAGCATATTCTATGCATATTAAATGATTTAACTTATATTTAATTATGTAAGATGTTATTAAAGTTGGAAAAGAAGTGTAATTTAATATAAAACTCAGAAAATTTTTATGTTTAAACCAAAATTACTTCTATTTTCAAAAAAATAGCCCGTTGCCATGGCAACACAAAAAAACATCAACTTACTAGTATTAAACTAATATGAACTTTTTTCCAGAGACATTTTAAGAAAGGTCTCCAAATTTGATACTTCTAGCGCAAGCCGTTTAGCCGCTATCTGAGATCAAAGTTGGGCCTCCAAAGCCCCTTCAGTCTGAAATGGGTTTAAAAATCGGGTATTTCTTCTTGTCTTCTTTTCTTCACCAAAAAATAGAAAAAGTTCAAAATGTATGATTTTTGTATGTAATGTGGACACAGAGGTTCCCACATCACTTTGCAAAACAATTGAGCTGGTAGCATGTTGATAATTTCTAAAAATTAGCAAAAAACTGTTCTGGGGTCCGCGCGGACCCCAGGTGTACAGATTAATCAGTCCGGGAAGGTGTACTGTTGAGGGTTAAATGAATACCTACTTGTATTTTACAATTTACTGTACATTTTCCTTTGTAAGCATTCTAAAAAGACTTTATTCCAATGTCAATTTCTTTTTTTTTTATTTAGCCAAACTATACCGGTTAAACGACATCATTTGTGAGTGGTGTACGGAGCAACGTATGGAGACAAACATTGGCCAGCTGTAGTTTAATAGTAGAAAGCAATGCCATTTTTACGTTTGAGTTTACTTGAAGTAATAAGTGGAGCCTGTTTAAAGTGCCTTTGAACCAAGTAGACATGTAAAATCTAAAATGATTCAATAAATTGATTAACACTGACTTTATTCTATGAAAAACAAACAATGCAGGACCTAACTCAGTAAGTGTAGTAATGAAATATTACTTCTTTATTTTAAATAATGCGTAATGGGATAGATTTTTGTGAAAATGTTTTATTCTAGTATAGGAAGAGAGTGATAAAAATTTAGTCGTATTTTCTAACGTATCGTTGTGTTTGACTTGAGCCTTGAACAGGGACATTATAAGACAGGAGACAACGTCTATGCAATTTTAGATTTTTGTTGTGTTTTAAGTGGTAGTAAGTGCTTGTCATGGTGTTGTCATGATTTTAAACTGGATTTATGATCTTTGATATATATCGGAATTAGCAATAAATATACTGATATCAACTTGGTATTTGTCTCTTCTTGTATCATTGGTGAGTTTAAAAGTCTCTCTCTCTCTCTCTCTCTTTAAAGCTATGCATGTCAAACCCTAAAATCTCACAAATAAAACTAGTTGTCATCAAATAATCTTATTTCATCCTCGCTTTTGAGTTGAAGTATGGCTGAATAACGGGTTTTTCTATGGTAGGTTGCATTCGGAATATATATTTTCAGAAGTGCTTACGAGGATGAAATGCGGTATTGGGTTATTGATTTAAAGTAAAATATCATCTTAAGAGTAATTAAAAGAAAAGAAATCTGCTATACCTTGTGCTTTGACAATCAAGAGCAGGATAGCTTAATTAATCTGTTGCCCGATAGATATGATTTCATGTTACCTTTTGTCGTGTAATCCACAATCTGTCTACAGCAATGTAATTTGTAAAATATTAACCAATACTTAATTAGTTTAACAACCAGACCGGTAAAACACGGCCCCTGTTGCCATGGAGAAGCTTTTACACTATCAGGACATTCCTTTAACTCTATGTAACCTTTAGTCATATGACCTGCCGTCTAAAACTCGAGTTCTACTCGGCGTTAGGAAAGGGGAGGGGGGTACACAAGACATATGACATTAACATATGCCTAGTTTTTTGTAGAAAGATTGGAAATACTGTGTTTTCGGGAACGAAATGGTTTAATGTTGAATTAAATACATTTTGTCGCGATATACGGACTGGTTAAGTTAAGCAAGCTTCACTTTCTTGCAAAGATTTACTCTCTCTAAACAAAGAAACACTCCAGGGCATAAAGGTTCCAGGGTAAAAATGCGTATGGTTCTTTGGCTACAACAATGAAGTATTCAGGAAACTATGGAAATTCCGTATAACATATTAACGACTATTGAGGTTCTACACAGACCATTAAAGCTAACAAATTAAAACGATGTGAATATGATGAAGTCATTTTTTCACAAGAATGAAAAGAACTACTCAAACTAACCTCCTCTGGTGCACCACATAAGATCCAGGGGGAATCACGTGTATTCCGTAAATATCCAAAACGCCAAGATTAATTCTAAAAAATGGGGAGGGGGCAAGGAAATGCGAACATTACCTGCAATGCGTCGACTTAATGGCACTGCCACGTCACATGATGACGACGACTCTCGTTTGTTGAACAAATATAGTCTGTATACTAATGTTTACCGTAGCCAAGACCATTCGCGGTGTATGTCTATGCGTGCAGAACCCCAGTCAGAAGCTCTGAGGAAAGTGTCTAATTGACAGTAAAACGTTAGCAAGGTAACTATCTTGGTTACGTGAAAGAAAACTTCCGTATCCGTAACAACTTTTAGGGGCGTTTATGAAATCAAAAACCAAGTTTTATGTTGATAAGAATTGCCAAAGTTCTGTATTTCTCTTTGAAAAAAAATTATAAAAAGGGCAATGAAAATCGATGATGTCATATGCCATTTTTTTTTTGGGGGGGGGGTACCGTTATGTTGCTAGCTACCAATATTCAGTACTAACCCAGTTCTCTCTCATTCTATTACCAGTAAAACTGTGCAAATTTAAATCACCAAATTAGCCAGTGCAGAAACCTTAAACCTCTAGAACACTTTCACAAACCATTGGCTTTCCTCAACCTTAATTTATGCAAATAATGTTATGATTAGCATTTAACCTAGTATGTACTAACACATCAATATTAATCAATACAATTTGTCAACCCTTTTCGTAAGTTGCTATCTTCTATGTCGCCAACGAAATTGTTGAATTTACATGCAAAGGGGCCTAGGGACAAAACTTGTATTACTTCTAAAGAAAGCCAAGCCATGTGTATTTCTATTATAAATATAGTCTTATCAAGAAATTATTTAACAATAAAGAGGATTAAAGTCCGGAATGTCTTGTACTGACACAGCTCAGGGTAAGTTAAGGCCTGTCACACGACCATATATATATAGATAATCCGTTGTGGTATCCTTATGACATTTCACACAATACATTACTGTTTGAACTTTACCGGATGCAATATGTTGAATTTGTGGTTTAATATACCAAAATAATTAACTAACTTCATATCCTCCAGCCCTTGCGAGGGCAGAATTATTAGCTTTTATTTTCTACAAAATGGGATAAGAGTTCACCTCCAATAAATGTTCGTTTGTTTCTCATTAACGATAATCTGCCTTTTACGGCGTAACACACAGGTATTGTGAATGTAAGTACAGGCTGCGTAAGTGCGTAAGACTGGACTGTAATGTTTGAACCACTCACAAATAGAGGGACCCTTACTCTTTTCAATAAGTGCGGTGGATTCGTGAACGTGCGTTGGGTGCGGCTCTCTCCAAACACATTTAGCGTCCTTTATGGGGGACGTCCCTAAAAGTTGTTATGGATACGGGAGTTTTCTTTCAGGCAACCAAGATAGCAACCTTGCTAACGTTTTATTACCTTCGCCAAGAAGGTTATGTTTTCAATAGTGTCTGTCTGTCAGTCTGTTTGTTTGTTTGTCTGCCTGTGAACTCAAGAAGCTTAATGTGCAGTGTCATGAAACTTGGTAGGTTAGTAGATCTTGATGAGACCTAGTAATGATTTAATTTTAACCCCCTGGCGGCTTTTGTTGGTACTGCAGCAGAACTTCCGGTATTGATGCCTCGCGATCTGGACATGCGAATATCACGAATTTTCGTTAGTAGATAGGTCTTAGGGTAGGGAACACGTGACTTAAGTTTGGGCTCCCTAGCGGCTTGTTCTGGAACTGCAGGGGTGTTTGTAGAAAAATCAGGAAGAAGAATAACTCAATAACCGGTCGATGTATTGTCGTGATTTTTGGCATGTAGGGAGCTGAAGTGATGCTTGACATAATCAGAGGACAATTATGCAAATAAGTAGCTAATTTGCATAATTAATGAAGACATTCTGTAAATCTGCTTCGTTCAATAATGGGACTATGAAAGAGTTGTGACATGTAATTGAGAACGAGAAGAACATCTGAAGATATAGATTATGTAAATAAAGACCGAATTTGTATAATTAATGGGGAATTGTTATCATTTCATAGTTGTAATTGCTGGGAATTTCATAAGGGCCACATTTGGAAGTTGAATGAAGGTGAACACCAATAAGGATAATATATTCAAATCATGACATCGTTTGCATAATTTATGAGGAAGTGCTAATATACCTTTTTTGTTAAAAAAAAGGTTGTTATTGGGAGGAGCATATGATCAACTGATGTAATCATGCAAATGTAGGCTCAATGATTGAAATTGCATAATTCGTCAACCGTAAGGGTTAACATGATTTGGCGAACATATGAGATCGTGGAACTCTTGTTGTCTTTCAGACACTTTCCTCAGAGCTTCTGACTGGAGTTCTGCACGCATAGACATACACCGCGAATGGTCTTGGCTACGGTAAACATTAGTATACAGACTATATTTGTTCAACAAACGAGAGTCGTCGTCATCATGTGACGTGGCAGTGCCATTAAGTCGACGTATTGCAGGTAATGTTCGCATTTCCTTGCCCCCTCACCATTTTTTAGAATTAATCTTGGTGTTTTGGACATTTACGGAATACACGTGATTCCCCCTGGATCTTAAACCATCTCGTTCCCGAAAACACAGTATTTCCAATCTTTCTACACAAAAACTAGGCATATGTCTTGTGTACCCCCCTCCCCTTTCCTAACGCCGAGTAGAACTCGAGTTTTAGATGGCAGGTCATATGACTAAAGGTTACATAGAGTTAAAGGAATGTCCTGATAGTGTAAAAGCTTCTCCATGGCAACAGGGGCCGTGTTTTACCGGTCTGGTTGTTAACCTCATTAAGTGTTGGTTAATATTTTACAAATCACTGTAACATTTCTGTATACAGCATTTGTGGATTTAACACATCCACCCCCTCCCCCAAACTCATTAACTGGATTAGTAATTTGTTTTTTTAATATCAGCTACTGGTACATGTTGTTAGATGATGACCTGATTTGGAGAATATGGGTGCATGTTTTGCATGTTTTCTGAACAAAAGTGTGATCTCAGTATGATATGCTGTTATTTACCTATGGGCTGTGTGTATACTGGATAATTAAATGTTGCCAAAACAGCTTGGGAAGCTTAGATGACTGCAAAATTGATATAGGTTTGTTGCAAATGATCTTCTAAGTGATTTATGATGGTTTATAACATAGTATTTTTCACCAATTAACATCCGTCAAAAAGTGACACCCCCCAAATCAGCACAGAAAAATAGTCACTTTTAGTGTTTGTTGGGACGAAAATAAGGATGGATATTGCTGTATATGGCATGGGTGTAATACAGGCAAAATATTCTGTTACAGAAAGGGGATTTGAGGAGTGCAGGGGGTTTCCAGCTGTGTATTCTTAGCTGTGTTTGAATTTGGGGGTTTCATCAGTATAGTATGGTGAGTTAGCTGGTATAAAAGTTGAAAGAAAAGAAAATTTTCTATTGGGATGTAGTTTTTTCTCCTCAAAGTGGTAGAACAGACTATGGTAAGTACTGACTGAGACTGGTTAATAGATACTACTTACTTGTATTTGTACTTGTTGAGGTTAATAGATAGACCCCTGTAAAATTTGTAAAAAAATCATGTGATGTTGGTAGGTATACTGGCACACTTCTGTACAAGCCTCGGGATATGGCACAGACACTGAGTATGAGGTCGCTCTCAATTCCCAAGGGAGCTATTAATGAACTTCATCTTTGGGGAACATAATCACAACCCTTCAGTGTGTCAGCCAGGGGGGTAGGTTTTGCTCAACTCTCTTTTTCTGTATCCCAGAAGGGCAGACGCCACATTTGCATTCTAGAGCCTAGTTAATACATTTGAAAATCTTTTTTCTCTTGAAAAGTTTGGTCCATTTTGGAAATTCTGGGGTTGTAATGCACAGGTATGGTCTAAACTTTTCTACTTTAGTCAAGTTTTGTTTATTTCACCAGTCAAAGTGGGCATAATGAGAGATGTGAGAGTGGTTAGGTCTTGTCTGGCCAGGCGGATGGATACCATGGAAAATTAGGTCAAAGTTACAGGGCAGACAGTACTCTACTGCGCAACGCAAATGTGTTGTCTGTCCTATACGACATCAGGTAACATAAAATTTTATCTATCGGACAATAGATGAATTAGGTTATGTTGCTCTTGATTGTCAAAGCACATGGTAGCAGATTCTTTGTCTTTTAATTACGCTAATTTAAAGATGATACTTTATTTGAAATCAATAAACTACTGTCGTATTTCATATAGGTAAGCACTATAGAAAAAAGACATTCCAAATGCAGCTAGAAAACCTTCCATTGAAAAAAATATATATTTCAGCTATACTTCAACACTAAAGCGAGGATAAAATAAGATTATTTGATGTCGATTAGCTTTATTGGGAACTATTAGGCGTCAACATACATAGCTGAAAGAAAGAGAGAGAAACATCTGAACTATATCATAAAATATGAGTATATATTTATTGCTTATTCGGATTTATATGGTAGATCCTAATTCCGGTTTAAATTAAAATCATCACATTACCATGACAACCACTTACCACCACTTAAAACACAACAAAAATCTAAAATTGCATAGACGTTGTCTGCTGTCTTATGATGTCCCTTCTCAAGGCTCAAGTCTGACACAACGGTAAGTTAGAAATACGACCAAATTAATTTCCTTTACTAGAATAAAACACTTTCACAAAAAATCCATTCCATTACGCATTATTTAAAAGAAGGACCTGATATTTCATTACTACACTTACTTTGTAATCTTGTACAGATGCTCCTGGTTAAAGACCACACGTTCTAGTCAAAGTCAACAAGCCTTCTCCATATAATGTCTTTGCTGCAAAAAAAAAATAATTGCAGATACTAGTTAGTCAAATGTTTAGCTCCACCATCATAGGGAATATAAAAACATACAACAGGGAATTTAAATACATTGAGCATTACATTAAATATTGTTTTGTCCTTTTTTTAGTTCATAATGACGCAGTGGATTAACGATCCAGTGTTCCCCCTTAACTTATAGGACAGCTGGAGTTAGAAAAGATGTGGCAATTTGCTTTCTTGTCAGGAAAATGTTATTCTTGTATTAAACATTAAGATCGTGTGGGCAACTACTAATGGCAAGTAGACAAAAGAGAGACAATGGTTATATGGAATGACGGTAGATTTTGTGAAGACAAAAGTCAATGTCGACCTTCAGTCATTTGATGGCTTTTCGCATGTAAAAAAAACAGAACTTATTGGGTTTGAATCTTTTGAGCACCTAGTTCTTGTCATGTATGGTATCTTTTTAGTTTCAATACTGTTATAAATACATTTCCTAATCTGTTATAATGTTTTATGATTATTAATGATAATACTGAACGTAGGAGACATGGAAACGTTTAAGTTTCAATTTTTTTTCTTACTTACTTACTTTATCCATCCACTTTGTTTCATTGGTTTAAAACGGTTTAAACGCTAAACATACTTACATAGAAATGTAAATTGTAATATTAGTGTGAAGTATGCACGACTACATACACCCCGGTCATCGTTTCTCAACAATGCACCTTGTTTAAAGGAATTTGGTTCCATAATGCTGCATCAATCTTTAAACAAAAATCAGCAAAACCCATGTGGTACTAGGGTGGTGTGCGTATTTCACTTTATTACGGAATATGTTTTAGCCACCATTTAGCCATTAGCCATGTTTTAGCGATCACGTTTGAGGCCATGTGCTGGACAACGTTTTTTTCGCATTGAAAAAACTTGTTATCGTCATGGAATTTCAATAACATGATTGATGTTGGCACGTTTCGCTTACGCACCTTAATTAACGAGATAACAATCTTGTACAAATGTTCCCGGTTCATGGCCACAAGTTTTTGTATGTTAACTTTTACACAAAGGATTTTATTCTTCTTTTCTATTAAGAATAGAAAATATTATCAGAATGATGCTCACCAACAATGCTCATGAAGAATCTTCAGAAATTTTAGAATATTAAGAAAACTCAATCAAGATGATTCTTGTTATTCTTGTTGCTGTTTAAGAAGATGCAATACTTATTTTATCAACTTTCTTGTTTTTCTTTATCTAGAAAGTTTAAGTAGAATGATACTTGTTTTTCTTGATACTGGTTAGAAAGATACAAGAATTTTGTTATCAACTTCCTTATTTTTCCTCATATAGAACGTTTAAGCAAGGTGATTCTTGTTTTTTTATACTGTTTGAAAGGATTCAAGATTTATTTTCTAAATTTTCTTGTTTGCGTCGTCCAGAAAGTTGAATTAAGATGATTCTTGTTTTTCTTCAAAGAATGTTAAAGAAGATACACTACCACAAATGCAAATCTTATTTTTCTTCAGAGAAGAAAACTTTTCTTCCACTGAGAAAATTATTCTTCACCCAAGAAAAAAATCAAGACAAGAGACAAGTATTTTAAGAAACTGCAATTTAGCACATTATTCCAGTGGTAAGATTTCTTTTCTTATGTATCTTGAACTAAATACCCTTAGAACATTATTCTTGCAGTAAGAATTTCTAAGTTTTCTAGAAAATCATTCTCCCCACAAGAAAAGATTTCTTGAACTTAGATCTAGCTCTTCTTGTAGCAAGAAAACAATTTTGTACACAAGATTTCTTGAACTACATTTTTTCATCATACATGTATATATATATATATATATTCATTACTTAAAGTATGCAGTTAAAATTGTATTATAAACAGTGGTATACTTTACCATACAATACAATCTCGTTTCCCGTCGGCTGAACAGACAATCACGTGACCCCTACCCTGATACTAATTATTCCGCCCCTTTACCCTCTGACCCTTCCTCCCTAACCCTCGTAAGGGTCATTCGTGGCTCAACCTTTCTCTGTACGGTCACATTCCCACCCAACCCTCCCATGACTAACCCGAGAACACCTGGATTCTAGAACGTTAGTTATGTTTTCTCATCTCATACGACATCGCGCTACCTTAGTTCTTACTGACTTATCTAGACTCGTACATTTCGTCATAGCGCTGTACGTTATCCTCAATGGTACCTGCGACTTAGCGTACGTAATCAGTTGTTACATAACCTTCATGTTGTCTCTTCTCTGCAAGATACCTGCCTTGCTAGCGTTCCCAGTCACATTGTGGCCATTTGCTGTACTCAGTATGTTGTGTAGCTGTAACCTCTGATATACTCCAGAATTGTGTTATTGTCGTATTTTGAACCACGTTACTTACAAAGGTCAGTAGTTATTCAGGTGTACCTGTAACGCATCATTTGCTTAGCCAGGATGTTTTCAACCTTGTTCACGCAGATGAGATTTGAACTTCGCCGGTTAGAAGTTACTTACAAGTCAGGATGCGTTAAACATCCGCTGGACAGAGCCTTGGTTTAACCGACCAGCCCGACTTTGGCTTAACAATTGGCAACCAGGGTAAAATAGGTCGCCAGCTCGCAGCACATGACTTGTTGTTGTTGTATTAGGCTCCTGTATAAGTACGTACATGCTATGAGAGCTACAATGTGTAGAGAGTAATGGTGTTACTGAGTTGAGGAGCCAATTGCAATAAATGCCCGACCGTACTGAGGTGACGGTGAGCTCACTACCCTAATTGTGTGTGTTTGTCTGTGAAATAGACGGGAAACATAGTTCTCTTCGGAGCTTGCGAAGAAGAGAACCAGAGATGTAATTTGACTTTTAAATCAACTACGAATGGCGTTGTAACAATATTTTGGCTTTGCCTATAAAGTCTAAACAATGTCAACAGATTTTTTCTTATACATGTAGGTGGGGAGGGGGGCGCGCTTACCTTCTAAACTGTTTGGTTTTATGTTTTTTTCTGTTGCGAAGTTCGTTTCTTCTGCAAGCTGACCACGATCACCATTGCTTCATATGTATACAAGGTCGTTTTTAACTTGATTTTGACTTCAAATCTGACATGAGTCAATAACTGACATAAAAAAAGACAGCGCGGTTCCACATCGGACTTACGTTCAAAACCCCCTAACTGCATTCTGGGATTTGAATCAACGAATCAGAGGTTCAGAAAAGGTCACATGATGAGTTAAGAAAAACTAGAAAGTTAAGAAAAACGTTCTTACATCATTTGGAAAATTACCAGGCAAAATAAGAATCATCTTTCCTAAACTCTCTGGTATTTTCTTAAATATTGCTAAGAAAAACCCGAATGACCTTTTTGTTAAACTTTCTATGGATAAAATCAAGAATGATTAAGAATATAATACTAGTCTTATCTTCAGCCTAATTAAAGATTTTATATCTGAACGTTCTTGTTTATTTTCTTATAAGTGTTTGTCAAGAAAGATAAGAATTCAATTCTTGTATTTTCTTAAATGTTGCTAAGAAAAACAAGAACGGTCTTTCTTAAGTTGTCTAGTCAAAAAAACAAGAATCTTAAAGAAAGAAATACTAAGCACAGCTTTACGCAGATGAAGGTTAGACATCCAGGTAATACGATACGCCAAAAAAACAATTACTCAAGCAACTGGATATGATTTTGAAAACGTCAGATGTTTCAGCTAGTATCCACTAGCTTTCGTCAGTGACTGAGAGACCAGAGGGGAAAGCAGGTTTAAAAGCACAACTTATTGATTGATATGCAAATAAAGTGAAGACAAATTTGGAAGTCAAGCATTGAAAAATTTGGAACTCAGACTAATTTACATCATCTTGTCTTGACTTGTCTGACCTTTGTTCCTTTTTTTACTTCCAAATTTGTCTTCACTTTATTTGCATATCAATCAATAAGTTGTGCTTATAAACCTGCTTTCCCCTCTGGTCTCTAAGTCACTGACGAAAGCTAGTGGATACTAGCTGAAACGTCTGACGTTTTCAAAATTATATTCAGTTGCTTGAGTAACTGTTTTTTGGCGTAAGCACAGCTTTATTCTAATCATAAATTTAGATATTTTAAATTTATTGTTTTTCTGATCATTGTTTGCCAAGAAAGACAAGAATCAAATTATTGTGTTACCTTAAACATTGCTAAGGCAAACAATAATGGCCTTTCTCAATTTTTCTAGGTAACATATACAAGAAAAATACAGCAGAAAAAAACATTTAAATCTGCCCACTTTGATGCCAGGTAAGAAAGACATGTTACATGGAGATTGAATAACTAAGTCTGAGAGAATTTTAAGTTTAAAATAATTCTAATCTTGCAACTTAGAATCTCCTATAGAAATGTTGTCTTTACGTAAGAAAATTTAAGATTAAAACAATTCTAAAATTGTAAGTTATCTCATGGA
This sequence comes from Branchiostoma belcheri, assembly GCF_001625305.1. Taxonomy (NCBI): domain Eukaryota; kingdom Metazoa; phylum Chordata; class Leptocardii; order Amphioxiformes; family Branchiostomatidae; genus Branchiostoma; species Branchiostoma belcheri. The sequence goes on from NW_017803891.1 coordinate 151,557, forward strand.
GTATCTCCTCTAGAAATATTAATTTACTGAAGAAAAATCAAAATTTTAAAGAAGCCTATTCTATAAAAATTTTCTCCTCTTAAGAAAAATGAGAAAATTGTTCTTGGTGCAAGAAAGTAGGTATAAAGGAAATTACGTTTTTTCTTAATAAAATAATTGTTAACCCTAACGTTTAGTTTAGTTAAAGCACATTTTCTGTTTTTTGATATGTATGAAGAAGTATAGGGCACTATATATTTATTTTCTGTTGGCAGAATCAATGTTATGCAGGGACATGGATTATTTAGTAAATCGTTTTACATTTTGTTTTCTATCTTTTTCCAGCCCACCTCATTGTCTTGTCATGCGTTTGCTTGCCATTATGTACATATTGTACCAATTCGGTTGTAAAACTTGTTTAAAAGTTGTCAATTGTTTTTACGGTTTTTAAAGCGACAAATGCTAAATATGTCTCATAGATACATATATACAATTATCTATTGTTATTTTGGTCATTGTACGTAATTTCTGTAAAGTAATCTGGTTCTAGAAAGCTGCATAAATCTATAAAAAGCAAGATTCTTTAGACTGCTTGATAAGGTCTTCAACATATATCTTGATATAACACGACATTTTTTTTCTTGAAATGTCACATAAAACAAGTCTTCAGCCCTCACGTTTTAGGCCATGTGCTGCCCAACGTTTTTATCGCATTGACCAAACTTGTTATCGTCATGTAATTTCAATAACAAGTTTGATGTTGGTACGTTTCGCTTACGTACCTTAATTAACCAGATAACAATCTTGTACAAATATTCCCGGTTCATGGCCACACGTTCTAGTGGATGACAAGAATAGAAAATGCCATGTCTTCTCTACAATGCGAATATCATGCAATAACCGGGATTAGTTAGTAAATCGTTTAGATAATGAAGGGAATATCTTTAAAACTGTAATTGTGGTCAGTAAGATCCTGTAATGGTGATTTCTACCGTATGCACTTTCATCGCTTCTCTTACTACAATCTGGTGTGCTATTCTAGATAGTGTAGCTTTATAATCGTCTGTGGTTTACGTATGGACTCTTCAACCATCAAATGACAATAGATTGAAATTATATATAGGCAGGACTTTTGTTATATCACCGCACGTTATTGTCGACATTCAGCTCAACACATTATGCTACATTTGGTTGTGTACATATTGCTCCATATGACGCCATACTTTTTACTTGACATGGCAAATAAAACGTGTTTTCAGCCATCACGTTTTAGGCCATGTGCTGGCCAAAGCTTTTTATCACCTTGACCAAACTTGTTTTCGTCGTACAATTTCAATAACATGATTGATGTTGGTACTTTACGCTTACGCACCTCAATTAAAACGGATAACAATCTTGTACAAATGTTCACGGTTCAAGACCTCATGTTCCAGTCCACGTGAACGGGAAAATAATGCCATGCATTGTCCTCAAACTGGATATCATGCATGGACATGTAGGTTGGATACATTTAGTAAAGTGTTTTCGATGAAGTAAAGGAAATAACTTTCAAACATTTCTATAGCCATCTTTACCATTGAAAACAATATTAAAAATTTATGCCATGTACCTTAAACTACGTGATGGTGTTAAATCTGGCTAGTTTGGCTGTAAAATTGACCATGATTTTTAATATTGGTTTCCTTTTTCAACTGACAATAGAGAACTGATGTAATCAAGGCTAGAACACGCTGTATTTTCTCTACAGTACAGCATATTTAGACTATTTTTCTAGTGATAATTCGGATGGTAATGTTACGAGTTATGTTGTATAGTGTTGCTTCCGTACGAACTATTTTAACCCTATCTAGACCGGGCTTTTTTGGGCTTGGTGGGACCGGGGGGGGGGGGCTCTTTCGGCCCCCCCTCAGAACTCGCGAACGGTATATCGTAGGACCACCAAATTTTTAGAGGATGGTGTAATAGTACAAATTTATCATATGTGCAATTTTTATGTCGTTGTGACGTAATATGACGTCATTATGACGTCATTAATGTGATTTTATTGGCCAAAACCGTCTAGATAGGTTTTTCCCAGAAAACTAAACAGTATACGACATAACTTTACCAAAAGTGTTTTTGACAGAATATCAGGATGTACTAAGTCTTATGTTGCCCATAGCAACACCGGTGACGTCATAAAATGACGTCATGCATATATTACCTATCCGCCATCTTGGATCATCAATCTTGAATTTTGAAAAATAGTTTTTTTTTCAGGATAAAGCTTAAAATACATCGCAAACAGACTAAAGACGTTCATATGAACCTTTTTTGTAAAAAGAAATGGGAGTATTGATGAAATTTTAGGGAAAATAAGCTGTATTTACCTGATATAATGATATGGTCCGCCATCTTGGATTTTGGCCGATGACGTCATCAAATTAGCATAAATTATGCATGTTTAATGATAAAATTTACATATAATTATATTTGATGTTATTAATATTAGAAACAATGTGTAACTTGACAAAAAACCCATAAAATTCTGTTGTTTAAATGGAAATTATTAAATTTGGCAAAAAATGCCTGTCAGAAACCCGTTGCCATGGCAACAAGAAAAATCATAATCTTGTTCCACTGATACAGATTTGTTGCCAACAATATTTCAGGAAAAGTCACCAAGTTTGGCGGTTCTAGCTCTTGTCGTTCAGACGCTATGTGACATCAAAGTTGCCGCGGGCACTTTTAGCCCCCCCCGGTCTAGATAGGGTTAAGACCTGCCAAACTCGTGTTTTCTCTCCCCCTCTACCAGTCAGTATGTGTTACATGTAAGACTAGCAGTGTTTACACAACTGGCAACGTCTTAAATTGTTATATTTGAAACCAGGGTGCGCAAATGAACTTTTTTTCCTTCTTAAGCAAAATATTAATTTGGAATCTAACCTACTCGTTCTATTCCGTTAGCCTTTTATGACGTTATCGTATTAGCATAGATCATCAAGTTCGCATTAGAAAAATTAAGAGTATTTTGTTTAAAATAATACGGTACCTCTGAAAGTGCATGAAAGCCATAAAGAGGATAATTATAAAGGGCATAGATCTATACCTCAAAATTGGGGCAAAACATTTTAACGCCGTAATCAAATGAATGATAATGTTTACTGTGTAAATTTGCAGATGGACAAACCTTGTCGATCCTCAAACAGAAGCTCGGGGGAGAGACGATACGTCTGTACAGGAATGGGAAGATCTTTAGAGGCTTGGACTTTACAGTGACGAACCAAATTATAGCAAAAACAAATGCACAGGCTGGCGCAGTCCTTCGTGACAATTGTTAAAAATCTATGATTTTTAAAAATCTATGAAAACAACGCCGTTTGACTGAACTGTTTTAGCCATTAAGTCCACTAGATATAGACATACAAATTAGACTTCTTTTAAGTTAAAAAGAATATTTTGTATATGTATATGTATAAAACTTTTAAATATTTCGAATCTCAACGTATACAAGTATCTTGGCGTACCCAAAAGACCATGCCTAACTAGGTGATTTATCAACAAATGTAACTATGTTTACATATATAATTTAGTTAGCAAACCAATCAGAACTCAGGCCTGGAACATACGGGGTGTATATAAGTGTTGACCCATTGGCAGCTGAAGTCCAGTCACCTCGAAGCCTTAAAACACTCCGAAATGGAGATAACTTCGCGGTCTTTTGTTCTAGTCGTGGTATTCCTGTTGTGTATTGAGACAAGCTATTGTCGGTATTACACGAGGGAGGTTAAAAAAAGCCTCCAAAATCCTCTGAGGTATGGGGAAACTGACATAGTTTTTGTGCTTGATACGTCCGGAAGGGTAGGTGGATATAACTTCGGGAGAGAAGTTACATTTGTCAGAAACCTTCTCAACAAAATCAACGTGTACATGGACGGTGCTCAGGTGTCTCTCATCCGTTATGGTAATGACGTGGATGTGCTCATACATCAGATTGGCTGTTGGCCTGGCAGTTCTAAGTGTGAATTGCTACCCGCACTAAGTAGAGTCAGCTACACGGGCGGATCGTCAAATATGGGGGCAGCACTGCAAAAGGCAAGAGAGCTTTTTGAAAGCAGTCGACCTGGTGCCAAGAAGGTACGTAATATTTAACTTAAGTCGTTATCCCCGCGATGATTTCGCCCTCCCAGGGTCGATATTGATTTTATCCTCCCCACCTCGTACGTATACCCCCCCCCCAAATAAAAATCAGTTATTTCCTTAAAAACTTATATGTGTATCCAGGGAGTTTCGCTGTATGTATAGACTTTAAAATTATTTTACGAATAAATCTTTAAGCATGTATGAGCTTAAGTCTTGCGTTGTTGAGATGCTTATACTGTTTAGCATAGCAACAGGAAATACTTCAGCAAGAACGGTACGTTATTGCTTCAACCGAACAGTAATGATATGGTTAGAATTGTTAATCAAATTTATGTACCTGACATACCTGAGGTGCGGTATAAAAGAGACCAAGGTCATAGCAAGTAATTTTATGAATGACATTAGCTGGCACAATAATCTTGAAAAAAAAATTGCACTCTGACGGTCTGAGTTGACTGAGTGGGCAAAGTTGACTGTTATCAGGCCGGAATGTGGATGGCAGATAAAAATAAAGAGAGGAGATAAGACTGTGAGTTACTGTTTTGTCTTTTACTTTGATACAGTGATGTATTTCAGGCCTTTTATATGTGAAATTTCCTATGAATCAAACCATTTGCACAATGATTGAAAAGGTTTATGTTTTACTTGCAATGTATGTAATGATAGTTGGCACCTGGCACAATATACTATTAGGTACTATTTCTTGTTTCACAAGGTTTATGATATGAAGATTTCACCCTTTCGCATTAGATTTGGAGTCTGCGGAGAGACCATCCATACAATTTACTTGTTTTGGCCTATACCTAAGGGGCAGGAGGGAGCCAGATCTCCGGAAGGGGGAGGGTGGTCGCTAGCGATGTCATTATAACCCCCGGAGGGCGAAATTACTAAGGGGCGAGATCACTGTGAAACCGTTTTTCGTGTGTGTGTTGCAATAATGGTAGGATAACCAATTGAACAGGTACAATGTCCGCATTTTTTTAACCTATAGGGACGATTCCTTCCAAGCAAAACGAATTGTAGACGTTGCCCCCGGACACACTGAGCTCGTGCAAGCCGTTTAGAAATTCTGTCTACCTAGGACATTGTGGCTTTGCTTTTCGTTGATGGCCATTACATTGTGTAGTATTATTTATGTTGGATATTTTCACTTTTAGCGCTTTAACTGCATCCCATCCCATGCCGGCGCGCTAGCGCCTTACCTTTGTTTTCAAGGTTGTTTACTACCAGGCACATCCTAGCAATGGCAATATTCTAAATTCAGTTTTGCAGTTTTGAGGACGATTTTAAAATGATAGAATACGTAAAAGAGTATAACACGTGCACGGGCGATAATATCTCGAATAAGTGCTTTACAACTTCTGCAGCTATATTGCATTTATTAATCTGTGTCGGTTGCTTTATATTTCTACAGCAAGAGCATGTGGTAGTGTGCGGATAGAACATTTTTTTCAATATTTGCCGGTAATATCCCTACAAGTAGTGGTTGTGTTTGTGTGAAGAATTGCAAGTTACTTTAAAATTTCAGTCGGTATGTCAACCAAAATTGACCAAATGTTAGAAATACTGGTGTACGAGAGAACCAAGGTGCACTAGTAAAAAACACCCGATCTTCACAAAAATTATACGCAGCATAAAATTGTCGGCCTCACCTTCCTGAAGAACTGATAGATCACCCAACAAGAAAAGCTTTTAAAAAATCTGGCCCGGCCGTCAAAGAAAAAAACAGGAGGCATCTCAATTTCGGAAGAGCTTTGAAAAAAGCTGGCATTTCGGCATTGTCAAAAAGGAAATAAATAAAGAAAATGCCGACAGCGCCACGAAAATGCAGATCGGAGCACGCGCGGCCGCGCCTTTAAACAATTAGCCGCAGTGGGTGACACAAAGGAGCGCAGCCGTTGGGTAACCCCGTGCTCTGTCCTCTTGTAGTACGTCTGTATATCATCTAGTTATATATACTCGAGTTATTTTGCTAACAAGCCACAAAAACATAAAGTATACTGCAGTGACGTACGGACCCCCCCCCCCACACACACACACAAAGCACTTGACTTTGGCCTTTACAACGGTAATCTGCCTGGCAAAAACCATGGACGTCGAATCAAGCCTTCAAGATTTATTCCGCTAAATCCGCAGTCACCCGATATACAGCGGGACGATTCCATAGTCATTCTGACAAAGACAAAATGGATTTTGGGTCCTGTGCCCTATTATCGAATCCGAATGACCTGAAATTTGGTATAATACGGGTTTATTTCTTCCAGACTTTACGGAAAATAGTAGCAGGGTCACCGTAGGACCCTAAATTGATCTGCCGCGCGCAATAAACATGTTATACAAAACGGCACAAATATTAAAAGCCACTAGAGCTCCACCATCTTATACCTTCGCCAAATAATGTTAGCTTTTATGACTCATGCAAAATTATCTCCATTAATCCCTCTGATTATGCAAATAGGATCCCAAATTGTATAAATTATATCTGTTGATCATATTCTACACCAGAAGCCTTATCTTAACAAAGAATGCCATCTTGGAATTTCCTTAAATTATGTAAATAAGGTTCTTATTTCAATAAGTTATGCTTAATTATGTTCCCCTTCACTTAACTTTAAAATACCCCAAGTATAAAATTCCAGGCAGTTTGTTTGTTTGTTTATTTAGATCACCATTAGTATGGAAGTCAACTTCATGTTATTTTTCCTGGAGTCCAATAAGCAGTTACCAGTTGGAATTATAACATTTTTTACTAATTATGCAGATTAAGTCTTTATTTGCATAATCGCTATCTGCCTGTGTTTCTCTCGTTCTCTCTGCTGACGTATTCCTTCCCCTTGTAACTTCCTGTGAAAGTTTGCACAAAATCTAGCATATCTACCCCATTCTCTATCCACCTTTTCACCTCCGCATTGTGAAACCCACTATCTAAAATCTTCCTCCATTCTTCTGGGTGCCTGTGCACACCCCCCGCGATGAAGTTGTCGGGGTCCCTAAACATCAGTGAATCCGCGGATGCCTTAATCTTCCCGGATGCCACGTCCTCGATGGATGGCGGCACAATGGTTCTTCCGTCCCTTTGTCTAGTGATCGACGTCTCCCTCGCCAGGAGGTGCTCTTTATACGCCCCTAGCGGGTCGACCGGGAAACGCACCTCAAAATCGTAGACGTTCGGGGTGAACCATTTCGTACCCTGGAAAAGGAGTAATAATCCGGAATTTCGTGGGTGCATGGTTTTATTGTTAGTTGACTATTCCTTAAGATAAATGTAGAATTACAGGGTTGCCCAACTTTTTATTGAAAAACGACGCAGCGCCTTTATCACTCTGTTATAGTTGCATTGTAGACTTTCTGTAAAATGCTAGCATGTGTATTTGTTTGCAGCTTGCCATCCCTTGTACACTTTATTGTTTGTTTGCGTTAGAGTTATATGCGCAAGTGTGGGTCGATCAACCTCTTGTGACAAAATGTCCCCACCCCTTCAAGCCCAAATCTAACAAGCAACGCGTCTCCCAAAAATAAGCTCGCTCGGTGGGGATCCCAGGAGCTATCACCGACACATCCGTTCCTAAGCGCGAGTTTGTGCTACATGCTATACCCTTACGTTCTTTAGCCTGGGCAACGCAGAATGAGAGCAATATTCCCGCCTCGATCGCCCCTTTCAACCACGTAACTTTCTAAGACAGACTGTCCCAACGCCCAGACAAAGCGAGGGAAAACCTTACGCGCCGGTAATCTTTAACTAGAATGGTTCGCTTAATCTCCCTACTGGTTTGGGATTGATGGCGTCAAACTGTACATCGCGATTGAGACAAGTGTTACCCAGCCGCGTAAAAGCACCCAAAAATGTCACTCGCTGTTTCTTCACTTATCTTTCTAGCCTCTGCCTTGTCACACCTTTCCCCAGCATAACGTCCTTCACGGTCGTGTCACATATCCTATACATGTTTGTACCCAGCGAATTGCTTAGATATAGCCTTGTTATATCCGAACTAGGTTTTTTCAACCGGATTTTTCGCCTTAGGTTACCGACGAAAATAATTGTTTCATGGCAGAGAGTACCTGCTGCTCTATATCCTCTCGAAGTATTTGATAAAAAAAACTTGTACTTGTTAGACTAAACCGGGTGTTGCGACACCTGCCCGCCGATACGCTACATGGCTTGTCAGAACGAATTGAGGCTTGCTACCCAAATTTTACTGAAAATGCGACTGCAAAGCAGAAAACCTACATCCCGCTACCCAGAATGACACTGTTATACGCCTCCCGTTACACACCTCAAGAAGTGGATAAAAACAAATATACATTTTTAATTCTCCTCCCCCCTTTCCATGCTCTTTCAATGTTATTTGCTGGCCAGTGGTAACCTGACTTACTTTTTATTTCGATTCTCCATGTTACGCATGCTGAACCTTGCTTTCTTTACTTTTGGTAAACAAACGTTGTCTGATACAATTTAACAAAATTTCGGGCTGATTGCACTGTCCGGCCTAGTATCGTTATTAACCTTTATCGATTGACACAAATACACGCTCCAAATGTTCCGCCGAAAACTTTATTATCCATGTATCAGGACCACTGCCCCTTGAAACGAAAACAAAACTCTCGCAGGAGTAAAAGGGAAATGTTGCATATCGGCGAAAATACAACAAACAAAAAGTTTAACACAGTCTTCTAACTGCGACTAAAACACGTACGCTCCGTTATTGCTACGTGTGCATTTTACTCAGTTATCCCTCAAAGCAGAAGAATGTCTTTTTCTGCTGGTTTTCTATAAGCTGTCAACATAAATATCATGCTTGTCACGCACTTCAACCGATTGAAACATTTGAATACAGGCGCCTGACCCATGGGCATTTGCAGTCATTTGATACGCACTATGTTAGCCAATTATTTTGTAACACTTTTTCCAGCCATCGAGGATTAACGAATCATCAAAATAATACTTGTGCAGGTAACAAGCAAGATCCTCTAGGTTTACATGGCGAAAACAATTACACAGCCTTTGTACATACTATGGAGACAAAGCGATTAAAATGAAACACATTAAAACATAGGAAAATATAATCAAGGATGCAACCACGCCCTTCTCCCTAATATGTACAACTGAAAAGACGTATACGTCTCCTAACCTCTTTACGTTACCAATACTTGCCGGGCGATACTCTGACATTTTGAGTCTTCGAAATTCTCTCTTCCTATCCATGCGCATAAACAAAATATGACACCAGCAAAATCGGAACACAAAGTAAAACCAAATGCACAAAAACAAAAATCAGTCTTGTGCCTGCCTGACCTATCAATTTCACAAAAACTATTATTACCCGTCTATTAAATCAGCGAGTATTGTGTACAGCGTGCATAGTAGTACAAATGCTATAAATTCGTGCATAATCCCGTTGCTACTCATAATGGGTCAGCTAACATTTATGCTGGCGGCGGTAACAATCTTTCTCGGTTTACCTAACTTCCCTATTTACTCCACGGTTTTGCCAATCATGTCGAATCAATGAACATCGCATACCCACAGAGGCGAAACACTTTTCGGCTTATAGAACTTCCAACATCGTCTCAAGTCTTTCACCACTCATATCAGGTTGGGAAGCATTTTCTTACTTGCGGAGGTCACAAAACAAATGTTTACACATTTTCGATATTGTCACACAAACTTTTACTCACTACGCATATTAGCGTGGAAGTAACCTTTCCAAGCTTAAATAAATTCCTGCACTTTCCTAGTAACTAAACTCTTTTGTCCCTCAAAAAATCACATATTTGCGGAGGTGACAAATCTGTCACTGACTTATATCCGCGGACCTGTTGCAGCTTTCCCTTTTTTCCATGCAATAATCAAAAGAGGAAAACAGATTAAAACTACAGGAAATAAAACTAAACACAGACGAACCAAAACCTGAACAAAAGTTCTCCATTATCGTCGGTTCGTTCTGAAACCTAGTTGCCTAACATCTTCTCGTTCTTGCAATCCCTCGCCCAGTGTCCCTGCTCGTTGCAAGAGAAACATCGGTCTCCCGGCTGGGGGCCCCTACCGTACGACCTGCCCCTTCCCCCGCCTTGTCTTGGGTTGAGGTACGGTGCTCGGCGGTGCTGTTGGTACTGCGGCCTTGGGTAGCCTCTCATCGGACCTCCGAGCACTCTAGCCTTCCCCTGTTTTTTTTTTTTTTTACAAACGCGGCAATGTCTTTGCTAACTTGCTTTACCACTCCTGACCCGAACTGATTCAATACCAGGGCCCTGAAAAAAGGTTCGTTCACGTAGGGGGTCAGTTGGTCCGAGATGATGACGAATTCTTGCGTCTTGGGTTGGTCCTCCTTCCAAGCTTGCGACACCAGCGCGTGTATCAAGGCCACGGCTTTCTGCGGCTCGAACGCCGGCGCCGGTCGTCCCGCGTACTGGGCAAGCTCTTCTCGCACCTCCTCTGCTGTCCGTCCCCTCTTCATACGGTCGAGATTGTCCGCCATCTCCTTCATTCGCGTAGGCAGCTATGCCAACTCCTAATATGGCACAGAACAAGAAAGAAAAAGGGAAAAAGCCCATCAGACGCACTCTCAACGCATGACGTATTGTGATCTCTTTCCAACAGTAACATAACACTAAGACAGGAAACGCACCGCCTGCGCGTAGCTCCGTATACATCGAACTATAAACGCACGCCGCTAACTGCTGACACAAATTCGTGTGTCCGCCATCTTCACGAGCACATCATTAATCTCCAGAGTTGCGCTCCTGTATCTAATGGTCAGTCGTCGAAATTGAACGCGGCCCCATCACACGCCCCTTCAATACTGGCGGTAAATAATAGTATGGCAATCTCAGCGTGCGCCCTATTAATCATAATATCCATTACAAAGCTAAGAATCAGTTGTCACAAATTACGAATCGAAACAGGAAGACATAACCGCACTCCTCTAGAACAAAGAACCTGCTAATTCTGTAGTTTAGGCCAAATAGAAGAAGAAATACATTCCACCATAAATTACCCCTTGTATAGTAGCGATATACTCATATTTTCAGTCATGTACTAAGTATATTTCCCCACGTCAGTTATTTGACTAGTAAAGAAAAATTTGTATTCCTTTTAGCTTTGGACAAACCTACTCTACGTAATCTCACATCCGCATATATCTATATACTCACTACTAAGCGAAATGAAGCCGAAAAGAATAGCGAATAGACATTTATGTACACTCTTCTATGTTCATATGTATGTAACGTATATGTTTATGTTCATGTTCTGTACCGGCATGCGACCTGTACTTAGCTCTGCAGAACACAAATGTACAATAACGGTCTTCATTCATAATATCGGTCTAACAAACCAAACATGACGAGAGCGCCCCCTTGTCTTTACCCGCGCCATATCCGGCGTGCTTTCAACTACTTTGTGATGCTCACCTCGAGCGCTATATGCGGCCCGCCCGGCGTGCGGTCCCTATCACGATTTTTCATGTCAGAAAGAAAAAAAACCGTTCCCTAGGCGCCACATGCGTCAACACCAGGAGTACAGATATCAGCCCACTTTTTTTTTTTTATCTCAAAAGAAAAACGATCCTCGCGCGTGAGATACGTCACGCCCAGCGTGCGGTTTTTATCACAGTTTTTATCTTAAGACACGCTCTCATAGTGCCGTGTACCCGAAGCCCGGTGTACTATGTGCGGATTTACATTTTAATACAAAATGCCGTCTCACATGAAAACGTTTACATACAAATTTCCATCTCAAATAAAGCGCTCCCCGTGCGCCACGTACGTGCGCCACGCCCAGCGTGCGGATTTAAAACAGTTATCTCAAAATAAACGCTCCCTGAGCGTCACGTGCGCCACGCCCAGCGTGCGGATTTAAAACAGTTATCTCAAAATAAACGCTCCCTGAGCGTCACGTGCGCCACGCCCAGCGTGTGGATTTTAAAACAGTTATCTCAAAATAAACGCTCCCTGAGCGTCACGTGCGCCACGCCCAGCGTGCGGATTTAAAACAGTTATCTCAAAATAAACGCTCCCTGAGCGTCACGTGCGCCACGCCCAGCGTGCGGATTTAAAACAGTTATCTCAAAATAAACGCTCCCTGAGCGTCACGTGCGCCACGCCCAGCGTGCGGATTTAAAACAGTTATCTCAAAATAAACGCTCCCTGAGCGTCACGTGCGCCACGCCCAGCGTGCGGATTTAAAACAGTTATCTCAAAATAAACGCTCCCTGAGCGTCACGTGCGCCACGCCCAGCGTGCGGATTTAAAACAGTTATCTCAAAATAAACGCTCCCTGAGCGTCACGTGCGCCACGCCCAGCGTGCGGATTTAAAACAGTTATCTCAAAATAAACGCTCCCTGAGCGTCACGTGCGCCACGCCCAGCGTGCGGATTTAAAACAGTTATCTCAAAATAAACGCTCCCTGAGCGTCACGTGCGCCACGCCCAGCGTGCGGATTTAAAACAGTTATCTCAAAATAAACGCTCCCTGAGCGTCACGTGCGCCACGCCCAGCGTGCGGATTTAAAACAGTTATCTCAAAATAAACGCTCCCTGAGCGTCACGTGCGCCACGCCCAGCGTGCGGATTTAAAACAGTTATCTCAAAATAAACGCTCCCTGAGCGTCACGTGCGCCACGCCCAGCGTGCGGATTTAAAACAGTTATCTCAAAATAAACGCTCCCTGAGCGTCACGTGCGCCACGCCCAGCGTGCGGATTTAAAACAGTTATCTCAAAATAAACGCTCCCTGAGCGTCACGTGCGCCACGCCCAGCGTGCGGATTTAAAACAGTTATCTCAAAATAAACGCTCCCTGAGCGTCACGTGCGCCACGCCCAGCGTGCGGATTTAAAACAATTATCTCAAAATAAACGCTCCCTGAGCGTCACGTGCGCCACGCCCAGCGTGCGGATTTAAAACAATTATCTCAAAATAAACGCTCCCTGAGCGTCACGTGCGCCACGCCCAGCGTGCGGATTTAAAACAGTTATCTCAAAATAAACGCTCCCTGAGCGTCACGTGCGCCACGCCCAGCGTGCGGATTTAAAACAGTTATCTCAAAATAAACGCTCCCTGAGCGTCACGTGCGCCACGCCCAGCGTGCGGATTTAAAACAGTTATCTCAAAATAACGCTCCCTGAGCGTCACGTGCGGCCACGCCCAGCGTGCGGATTTAAAAACAGTTATCTCAAAATAAACGCTCCCTGAGCGTCACGTGCGCCACGCCCAGCGTGTGGATTTAAAACAATTATCTCAAAATAAACTCTCCCTGAGCGTCACGTGCGCCACGCCCAGCGTGCGGATTTAAAACAGTTATCTCAAAATAAACTCTCCCTGAGCGTCACGTGCGCCACGCCCAGCGTGCGGATTTAAAACAGTTATCTCAAAATAAACGCTCCCTGAGCGTCACGTGCGCCACGCCCAGCGTGTGGATTTAAAACAATTATCTCAAAATAAACTCTCCCTGAGCGTCACGTGCGCCACGCCCAGCGTGCGGATTTAAAACAATTATCTCAAAATAAACGCTCCCTGAGCGTCACGTGCGCCACGCCCAGCGTGCGGATTTAAAACAGTTATCTCAAAATAAACGCTCCCTGAGCGTCACGTGCGCCACGCCCAGCGTGCGGATTTAAAACAGTTATCTCAAAATAAACGCTCCCCGAGCGTCACGTGCGCCCTCGAACGAAATACTGTCACCATGAGCGTCCAACATTATACCAACATAAACCAAAAGTGTGCAACAAAAACGTCCTATATAACCCAACATGAGAAACAAAAGACTCGTCGCCGAAATGTAAAAGATACCAATATGTGTATCAGTAGTAGGAACCCCACACAAATGCAAAAACAAAATGACAACATATGCAAATGACCGGACCCCCCATGGCGAAAATCTAAAACAGCAACTCTGTACACGTAAAAACGTGGCTCACAAAAACTTGAAAAGGAAACAGCGAGGCGAATTACCTGTGCATTTCCAGCATCCGCAGGTCTACCTCTACTTGCATCATTATAACTGTATCACCTTGATGGTAGTTGCTGATAGTGTTACTTTTGTTAGCTTTACTTTAGACATTCTTGACAAAAATAGGAACATTATGATTTTTTTTTAACGGTGTCGCTCAATGCAAGGCCATTTGGCCACTTCTAGGAATAGAGCTAGCCTGTAACTGTAACAGCAACTCTTCCCCCTGAGTCAGAAACATCCTCACAAGTAGTGAGGACTAACTGACCCAATAGGAGAAGCAGGGGGTTCTTTAACGTGCTTGAGGTGTGTCTCTAACCGAAGCTAGGTACTCATTAATAATTAAGTCAATTGTAAGTACCAACTCTGCTACGTTGGCAGCTCTGGCAAAGTTTGGTCAGGTGTAAGGTTATATAACTGTGTAGTCTGATTTGTAGAGGTTCTGACAGTTCTTTTGCTTTTAAAAGGTAAAGTGCGATTTTATATGCAACACATCTGATATTAAAAAAAATCGATTTTATTTTGAGTAAGTAGTTTGGCGGTAAATAACATTTCTGGCAGAGTACCGAGCTTTATCAAAGAGCACTGTTGTAATGAATGGCTGAAATTGTCCTGGAAGAATAAACGAGAAAAATCTGTCACCATAAGTAACAGTAAAATCTTAACCTAGCATATACAATATACAACAGTGGAATTAAAATTTTAGAAAACGTGAAGGCCAGGTGGAGATATTTTTGTACTATAAATGGTAACTAAAACAGATTTGTGGTACTAGTATGCTGTAAAGAAGGGTTCAACTTTTCTGAACGCAAACAATTGAGGCTTTGTGAGGTTAGCAAATTATGAATAATTCTGTATTAAAGACCATGCTTGTACTATAAGCACCCAATAAATTCAGCTAACATAAATTACCAGGCTTCATTCTATCCTTGACTGCCGTGGTGGTAACATGGACACAGGGCTGACCGAGACTCTTGAAGACACTTTGGGTTTAAAACATATTAACAACAGATAGGGAATTTGTGTACAGTTGTACAAAAGAAGTTAGTGACCTAAATCAGAATGTAAAGTACAAATGCAATGACAACACTGTCTTAGCTTTCCAAGGTTTGTCTGGTGGTGTGATATAGAGTGTCTGCAGTTACATGTACATTTGTACATGTACAGTTATAACAGTTGTGAGGTTGACATTTTAGATATCTGCAATTAGACACATTGATGAAACTTTGACAGGGCAGTTTGAAAAATTGAAACTTGACCACTTGACTAGGTTGGTTTTCCATAAACTAAATGTTGCAGATAGTATTTTCTCGATTATGTGTCTCAGTTACAACTGTCCCGATCATTCTGCAAGGTTTGATACTTTGAAAACCAGCACAGAAAATTATTTGAATTTGTTCAAAAAGTTTGACAGTTATTATGCTAATCTGTCTCTGCCATTGCTTTTGGTGGCTGGACCGTCTAGGCTGTTTATTAGTTTATGTGGAGAAGCCACAGTGGGGAGTACTTGCTTAGGGCAGGACCCAGGGTCCTCATCCCTGCTTTTTAAACCTTGGGGCTAGAAAAAAAAAACACTTACTCAGTACGCAGAGCTCGGTCGGAATCTTCCCATTCGAAATTAGAGATTAAATGGTGGCCAGTGTATTTTACTATTATGAAAGACGGACATTATACTGTTAAAAGTACTAGTACATTGTAGTAAGTTCTAGGGTAATCCCGTGTTGCTGTTGTCCTTGTTTAACGTCTATTATGTCGCTAAAAGTGGTCTCTATGTGCTCAGTTTTACTCTTGGTTCAGTTTAGAGTCAGTTGTCTCTCAAGCTGTTAACACTTGGTTACTTGTGCTTGTGTGATGCTGGGTGTACGTCAAGTCGGCGCGCTCTCCCTGAAATTCCGACTGGGAGTATTAGATTATCTTATACATACGACGCCCTCCCACCCCACGCCGATTGCATGCTTGCGGTGCACTGTCACACGCTTCTCTTTACCACAAAACCAAACAAACAACATATCAAACTGTTCCTCAGAATGTTTATTTTAATATAACCAAACACTGAATAGCTTACTTGATAAACTCTACAAGAATCACGCGAAGAAAAACCTCACCGATTTCGATGTGATCACGAAGCTAAGGTGCACGTGTGGCCTAATTCCTTAATGGGAGGAAAGACTATCAAAATATTTCTGCAAGTTCCGCTATGGTTGGAACCTATATAACGTGTTGTATTCAGTAATAGGAACAAAGTGTGACTAATATCCACAAAACAAACACAAAGATGTTTAATTTTTTTCCTCTTTACCTTGAAGGTACAGTACTACAAGTCGAACAGACCTCTACAAACACGCTTTGCAGGGCACATTACATGCCCGGTCATTCCTGCTGATGGGAACCTAAAACCAATACATAAACTAAGCAGTACATTCGTGTTTACCTGATTTGTTTGCCACTTATCCTTGCATAGGCTTGGCATCAACATCGAATCTGCATGGAGCAATGTCTCGCTATCATAAAATCACCCGAAAGGACGGACGGAAGGAACGCACATAGCGGTGTCAATGTCTTTGAGGCTGCGAACGGCAAAAAAACACATATATGTCGACAATAACTATTTGAAGTCAGAAATTGAAAAAAAAATCCTAAAGAATTTTTTTTTATTCCTAATGGTCGAAAAATATAAAAATATGGGATTTTGGGTGATATGCGTAACGTTGTTTGCCTAAAAACAAGACTAACTCACACCGGCGCCCCGAATCCCAATAAAATCAGTAATTCAACGAAAACAAATAACATTAAAACAAAGTAAAGGCGATGATTTCATTTGACGGAATTTACCCTTAATATTTTCAAATGTGTTATGGCTAGTCCAAAAGAGGCCAAAATTGCGTCTTATAATCCGATACTTAAACGCCTTATTTGGAATTGGAAAGAATACCGTAGTAACAGACCGCCGTGGTAATGCATTTGGTTAAGCTAAGGTCAGAATTGGGAAAAGGGGCCCTGGCGGGTAGTTCCCGGGCTGTTTTTTTTACCATTTTCGGGCGGGACCCCGACGTGGCCCCGCGGGGCACCCTGCGGCTACCGGGCTATTTTTTGGCCCGTCGGGGCCCCGATAAGAATTTAATTCTGAGTTAAATTCTACCCGGGCCCCGCTGACAAAAAGACGCCGTGACCTCATCGTGAGAACACCGAGAGGTACCCCTCAGGTTGCCGGCAGTCCACCGGGACACATTTCTTACGTCACAGACCAGATGAATAGAATAAAGGTGTGTACTTCGTAAACCCGGGTAAATGTGTGACCTCACAGATCAAATGATCACAACAAATATGTGAATTCTGCATTACGTATAGGTCAATACAAGACATCGTCAGAGAATCTGCTGGGTACCTGCCGGATACCGACCAAAGAGGGTGACAAAATTTCTAACGAAATGCTACTGAAGGAAACTTTTAATTGTGACCACGACAGCCGATGTCCGCTCGACTCCTGAACCCGGCCGGGGCCAGCCGGGGCTACATCCCCGACGGGCACCGACGTAATTGGGACCTTAGCTTTACACGTGTTAAAAATAAAGTAACTGGTTGTTTACTCTTGCAACCTACACCTAGGTATTGGTGCTTTTGACCGACGGTCACTCGGATGGAAATGAAAACCCTGATCATCAGGCAACACTACTGAAGGCAACAGGAGTAGAGATCTTCACCATTGGCATCGGAAGCTACGATTACTCCGAACTACAGTCCATTGCGTCACCTCCATATGCTGGTGTACATGTTTATCCGTACAATAACTTCAATGACTTCAATGGTCTTGTACTGCAAATACGAGGAGGTGAGATGTTCATTAATTGCAAAGATGCATGACTAGAAAGGTTTGTTGGCGAGCCCCCATCCCAGAAATCTATCAATTATCTCTTAACGATTTTGCAACCGCGAAATACAATTGGTCAGGCGTTATTTAAAAACCCTTGCGTTATACACATCTCAGAAATGTCACAAACTGCGAAAAAAGTGGAAATCTTTTTTTATTTGGCATGAATTCATGAAACGATGGTACTTTCATCGCACTTAACTGCATTTCTAATGTGAGGAGTGAAGTACATTTAAAGTACATGGAAAACAGCTTGGGGGTGTCATTGCCAGGCAGGTTTTAGTGGACTATCAAGACAGTGTACAGGTGAGTTACATTATTTATAAGTCAATATTGCTTTGTTCGAGTGCAAGAGGTAAAGCTTTACAAAGTGTTGTTACATGTAGATCTACAAAGATTTTATGGATCAAATTACAAAACTACCTTGCCATGTTTATATATAATTCAGAATTGATATTCCAAAGATTCATGCGTTTTTGTCAGTGCATTTGTAATCTGTTTATCGAACTTAATATTCATGCCCACAAATTCTTTTCATTATGCGTCTTACATATTACAATATGCATTTACAATGTACCTGTCTGCCATGCTATATGGCACGATTTCCATCATTTAATTCAGATAGCATTTTAAGTACATTTTGACAACCCACATTGTAAATGCATGATGATATTTTTTAATTAGCAAAAAAAATTATCAGAATAAAAATTGTAGTAGCGTAAATATGATTTTTAAATTAAAATCAGCACAGAATTTTTTCATGCATCTTTTCATTACAAATTTACTAATTTTTTTGTTTCTTCTACAGTTGTAGAATGTACCCCACTTCAGCCATACCTCAATCAGATCATGCAGCCAACTGATGGGGACTTTAAGTACGGAGATGTGTTCAGTTTTACATGTGAGAGTGGATACCAGCCATCCGATCCAAATGTTCCACAGACACAACAGCTACAATGTGTACATGATCCAGGTCAACCACAAGGACGCTGGGAGGGCACCAGAGTGGGGTGCTCAAGTAGGTGGATTTAACATAACCTAACTTACCGCATATGTGAGTTAATTACATTGTGCCCTGAGCTTTTGTCCATTCTGGTTTACACAGCACTAATTCTATACAATTAAAGCCTTTGATATCTAAAAAAATGTAGTATCGTTTGACATGTAGTCATGTTTAATTACCCGGTGTAGGTGAGACATATACATCATCAACAAATTTAAAAAAAAAGCAGCAATGTCTATTTCCTGAGCTCAAGGAGTTCTCATCATGATCCAGAGCTAGAGGGACATAGTTCCATAGCTTAGATAAGATAAACAATGGCACTACTCTTTGATCAAATTAATACCATTTACAAATCAAAGTAGATTAAGGTGATTTCAATCAAAACATTCTGACAAGTACATTTAAAAATCATTTTCATTGTTCTTACAAGAGGGGTGACTATGATAAGTTGAATCAACCCAATATACCCATATATCTATGTATCCCTCTGTTAGCCATTGCACAACATAAATTTGCTTTGTTTTGGCTGTTTATTCTATTAAGATGTTTGATGTGTTATTTAATAACCTCTTACAATCAACTCCTATTGTTGTTAATCTGAGGTTCATGTGTCTCTCGGTGAGGACCAGATTCTAACCAAGTATTGATACTTTCTCTGAAAAATTGTAAAGTTAATCTCAATAGGAAGTATATTATGTTGAGATCTTAGAGGCTGCTTTCATGATATTTTTTTCAATACTCGAAATCCCAAAGAGACATGAAAACACATTACATATATCTGTCAAGAGAGATGATCTGGTCAAAAAATACTGACACTGATGTACCTTTAGAACACAAACTTAATGACGATATTTTTCAGGGATACAGTGTGGTCAGCTGCATGCACCCGCGCATGGATCAATAAGCTGCAATGCCTCCAACTGGTATCAGTCTGAATGCAGGTTTGCATGTAGTTTGGGGTACATCCTGAATGGTTCTCTAATCCGAAACTGCCAAAATGACAAGCAGTGGACAGGGACTGAAGCGTTTTGTGAGGGTACGTTAATCATTAAAAGCAATGACATATGGTAATTACTTCAAAATATGCATGCATTATATACAATACTTATCTTTAAAGTGCAGTAAAACAATGTGAAAATTATCCGAGATTATTTGTTTATTATAACTACAGGAAATGCGTACTTAGATGGACTAGTTTTAATTTATAATAACAAATTCAATATTGTTACTTTTCAGCCATAACCTGTGCACGACTAAATCCACTACCCAATGCGGTAGCAAACCCAAGCACCTGCACCATGAGCAAAACAAGCTACCTTGACAGCTGCATTTTCTCCTGCAAACCTGGATATAGCAGCACCAACGGACAGACGACTCTAGTGACTACATGTGGCGCTCCCTCGATCCCTGGCAGCAGCAACGGGACGTGGACAGAACCAATCGATGGCTTCTCCTGTGAAGGTAGATACTTGACACTTTAGTATATCATGTGACTCATTGGTTTAATATAAGGAAGTATCCTACATATCATGTATGTTTACTAAATAGGATTGTTTCCTTGGTTAAAAAAATAAGGCCACAACAAGTAAATTTTATGGATGACATCAGAAACAAAATCTTGTCCATTTTTAGAAAAGAAAGTTGTTGCCCTGTGACATTGATGTGCATGCCTAAAATAGGCAAAGCTGTCCGTTGCCATGCCGGAACGTGGGTGACAGATAAATGTCAAAAGTTTGAGGAGACACGACGGGGCTCTAATTTATTGTTTTGTCATTTCCAGTGAACATTTTCATTCTTCTAATATTCGATGCAATTGATACCATCCACTTGCTGTTGAGTAATTAACCTTAAACAATCCTTTTTAAACACAGATACAACACCTCCAAGCATAATCTGCCCAGGTGACATCACAGCAGACAACGACCCGGGTCTGGACAGTGCCGAGGTGACATGGACAGCACCAGTTGCTACTGACACCACGGGAGTTACACCTGTGGTCCTCAGTAGTGTTACACCGCCACATAGGTTCTCAGTTGGAACACACATCGTAAACTACACAGCAATAGATGAAGCAGACCTTATGGATTCATGTTACTTTGAAGTAGAAATAAAAGGTACAGATATTTGTAGTAGGATAGACCTAGACAGTTTTCTCTGCAATATTAATGTGTCTAATGACCATCTATAGCATACATGTATGTGTTAACATAACTACAACAAGTCAATTATTAGTAACTTGCTATGTAAGCTAAAACATTGAAATTTTTCTTTTAACAAAAAGATTAGAAAACATACCAGCAAATTTGCATGGGTTATGGAAAATTGTAAAATACTAACAATGGTTTAATTTATAACCAAAACAAATGTTTATCGGAATCATAGACCATAGAATTATAATTTTATGCATATAATCAAAATATACCACTTCCAAATTAACACAGATGTCGAACCACCAACGCTGTTGAGCTGCCCAGATGACATCATTGTTTCTACAGAACAACGTGAAATAAAGGTTTATTGGGAAGAGCCAACATTTGTGGATAATGCAGATGATGACTTAATGATTTTCAAGGTAACATAACGTTAAATTTGCTTTTATAACAAAGTTTGCATTCAATGAAAGCAATAAATTTTTAATTGGATGTTCTAACAGTATCAAGATAAATTCAATATACTTTTTCTTTCTAATTTGGGAAGTTGTATAGAAGCTTTTCTTCATCTACATTTCTTCTTTGAAAGTATCAAAGCAATAAACATTAGGTAACAGCTGTGACTGAAATAAATGACATATATTTGGTTAAATTCAGCTGCCTTGACCTAAGTGCTTTACAGTGGCATACATTTACTGTACCTGTACAAAACTACACGGTCGTTTCACGTATGCGAGGTTAGGAGTAGGTCGACACCAACATATGAACAAGAAGGCATTCGATTTTTCAGGTCATATCGCCAGTCCATATGTTACACTTTGTTACCACCTTAAATGCTTTATACCCATCATAACATGGATACACTTTGTAACTTTTTTATGATGTTTCATTTATTTTTCAAATTCAGACAGCTGAAAATGGAACAGAATTCTACCGGGGTACCTACATCGTTGAGTATCGTGCAACAGATAATGGAGGCAATACCAAGACATGTGAATTTACTATAGATGTTGTTCGTAAGTACACCGTATTCTGACAGTCTGTACTATGCTGTATTACAACACAGAGCTATCATGAGGATGTATTGTGCAGCTTGCATTGGTACATTTTCCTTAATCTGATGTATCATGGAGCACTTTTTTTCATATTCAAGCTGTGGTTATTGAATAGGCAAATTTATGATTTAAATGTTCTCAAAAAATTTTGTGATTTTCTTTGGTCAGGCTAAAGCAGCCATAGGCTAAAGTTTGCTGCCGCCACGCCGCGTGCCTGCGAAGCTGGTGTGTTACGCCGAAAGGCGGTTATACCGGCTATACAGATACAGATACAGAAAGGCGGTTTCGGATATTTGACTGACTGTACTGGCAAAGCCTGAATTCTTTTTTGCAGCCGCCTGTTTATCAACATTTTATCCAACTTCTCTGTCCTGAGTTCCCTAATTTTTTTAACCTTCTTAATTTTCCCCATTTAGGTGTATTTGGCAGATGTACACATGGTAAATTACTTTGTAATTTGAAATAAATTTACTCCATGTTCATTTTTTAACCATGATTACTGAGGGATGCGAGTCATTATTTCACTCCATTCTAGTATGGAGTGAAATACTGCTTTTTCTGATGTTTCTTCTCCTTCTCCTCCTCCTCCTCCTTCTTCTCCTGCCACTTCTTTAAATTGATTCAACTCCTTCATTTTTGGGCGAAATTACCTGGAATTTCGTATAGAGGTAGAGTGGGTAAATACCCCTAGGCTTTTTAATTTTTTTTTGATACAAGCTTTTACAATCGTTTTATTTGCTTTTTTAACGGTCCCCATAGGAAAGTACTGTGGGGGCGTACGCGCGTGACGTAATAAGAAAGGAATTCGGCGGCATGCCCATATATGGGCATGCAAGCATGAACCTGACGCAGACCAATCTATTCTTCTTGCTGATTGGCTGTTGGATTTGATTGGATTAACTCTATTAACATCTGTTCAAAGCCATTCCATGTTGACAATATGAACTCAAGTGTTTTGGTAGGTACAGCACAGGCCACGAAATACGCATCAATTTTCGAGGGACGTTCTGCGGGAGAGTGCAGGACGCTGTGCGGGACTTCCCTCGGGAGAGTGCGGGACGTCCTCCGGGAGAGTGCGATACGTTCTGCGGGAGAGTGCGGTACGTCCAGCGGGAGAGTGCGGTACGTTCTGCGGGAGCCAGACATTTTGCTCTTCTCTGTTGGAACAACGCAAGTTGGAGGTCAATGACCTGTGCCGGCGTGTAAACAAAAAAGTTACGCGGTACGTAATGTGTATCGTCGGCGCGCGCGCCACGGTATCAACAATTTTCCGCAATCTTTACCAACTAGTATTATCTAGGTTCTGTTATCGATCTCCGAAGAATCACCAAAATTGTAGAGTGGACAGGCGTTCGTTTGTTGTTGTTGAGAACATCGCGAGACGGTTTCCTGGCGAGCGTCGAGGGCTTGCATGCCCAACTGTTTTCGAAGATTGGACAGGGAGCGGCTGTAATATCAAAGGAGCCGGCGGCTTCTGCTAGCTGGGTTGATAGTTAAGTAATATCAAGGTGGTTCAAAAGCAAACCTGATAAAGAAGGAAACCCCGTAGTTAATATTTGAAAGTCTTGGTGCCTTGAAGCGATCGATACTGCCATGCTGTTTACTTTATATGACATACAATGCAGTGAGTGATGTGTATCGTACCGAGTTAGCTCGGTTGGTAACGCGCAAGGCGGCAATCCCAGAAATTGTGAGTTCGAACCCCAGTGCATCGGATATTAACATTTTTAACAATTTTATCATTTTTAACAATTTTATCAGTTTTAACAATTTTATCAGTTTTAACAATTTTATCAGTTTTAACGAACAATTCTGCATTTTAACAATTTCAACATTTTTATTTTCTTTTCGTTGTTTTGCTTTTAACATTCAAAAACTGATTGTTCCTACTCAAGAATGTCAATAACTTAGAATGTTAGTCTTTTGTATTTTTCCAACATACAAACTAAAATCACTTTGATGTTGTCACAAAAGTATGGAGCTGACAAGAGAGAAGGAGTACGGCACTGTGCCAGTGTGAAGAATCTACAGAGGTATTACCAGTCACTAGTAGCAAGAGATAGACCACATTGAATGATGACGATGAGGACGAATCATATGAAGTACTATCACAGCTAGTACAGAAATTCTACTGCTTTACTTTACTTTACTTTCTTTCACTCTGTACATGCAATTAGCTCACTGGCATGATTTTAAAATAAAGGTTATGATAATCATATTATATGTATAGCTTATTCAATGTATGGCTTCATAGTTTATGTGATTGTTAATAATTAAGGCCATGTTGATTTGATTGTATGGATGGCATCTGTGTGCGCATCGGTTTTCGTTAATTTAAAACTAAGTTTACGACATTCATACAAAACATCTGGAAACTAAGCAAACATACTCTGTAAATTTATTACTGTAATTCCCAATTTTTTTCTACTGTACCGCAACGTAACGCAAGCGGGAGGTCTATGTTCACGGTTTCACTGTCACCTCTGTACCGTGAACTTATCATTACAGTTAGGGAATAATTCCTGGACTTTCTTTTTCCTGCAACTGTCACCACCGTGAATATATAGTTCCGCGAACATGTCCATGTTTCTCAGACCGTGAAAATTTTGCTACCGTTAGTAGTAGTTGCAATTTCGTCATTAGTAGTATTTAGATACCTGCAATATATAACTTGAGATTGAGATAAGTGTAAAGTAAAGCTGTCGAGATTTAAAGTGCTTGTCGTTGTATCTTTGTAAAAAAATAAGGGAGATAATGGCCAAGTGCCATTTTTGTAAATATCTGTCGAGATTCAAAAAGCTTGTCCTTGTATAATTGCAGTATGATTTATTCAGAATCTTCTATTTTTGTATGGGGAGGGAGATGGAGTGAAATATTACATTTGCTCCGAAGCAAATGTTGGCCTTTCTAGTTTAAAGCTAAGTTTACGACAATGATACAAAACATCTGGAAACTAAGCAAACATACTCTGTAAATTTATTACTGTAATTCCCAATTTTTTTTCACTGTACCGCAACGTAACGCAAGCGGGAGGTCTATGTTCACGGTTTCACTGTCACCTCTGTACCGTGAACTTATCATTACAGTTAGGGAATAATTCCTGGACTTTCTTTTTCCTGCAACTGTCACCACCGTGAATATATAGTTCCGCGAACATGTCCATGTTTCTCAGACCGTGAAAATTTTGCTACCGTTAGTAGTAGTTGCAATTTCGTCATTAGTAGTATTTAGATACCTGCAATATATAACTTGAGATTGAGATAAGTGTAAAGTAAAGCTGTCGAGATTTAAAGTGCTTGTCGTTGTATCTTTGTAAAAAAATAAGGGAGATAATGGCCAAGTGCCATTTTTGTAAATATCTGTCGAGATTCAAAAAGCTTGTCCTTGTATAATTGCAGTATGATTTATTCAGAATCTTCTATTTTTGTATGGGGAGGGAGATGGAGTGAAATATTACATTTGCTCCGAAGCAAATGTTGGCCTTTCTAGTTTCACTCTATATTTGTATTTGTCTTGCTGCTTTAGCCCGTAGGTGTGAGTACTATCGACCGCCTGTAAACGGAGCTACAGCATGTGACACCTGGCTATATGGGCAATTCTGCACAGTACTTTGCAACCATCTGTACGAGTTTGCAACAAGCCCAGCTCAACTCTATGTCTGTGGTGGATCAGGGGACTGGAGTACCTTCCCACTTGGTAACTCACTCCCTTGGCCAGATTGTTCTGGTAAGTATGACAATCAGTTAGAACTCGGTTAACAAAAGCAAGGTTCAATATTCGGCATGCTTGGGGCGTGTATGGATGGTCATGGGAACAACGCCTGCCTTGTAGAAAATGTTGTGGTCTACTCTGGACGTCTATTTTGATAGCTTATGATTTGATGCAGTGTCATGTGTGATGCTTGGATATCCTTTCTGGCTATGTATAAAGTTGTGTGTCTGATTGACTTTCTGAAAGTAAACTGACTCAAAGACAATTCTAGCTGTTAAGGTGGGCTGTTTAGGGAGAAGATAGTCAAGTAAATAAGGCTAACTCCACCGAGCCTAGAAGAAAACCCGTTAGACTGAGACTAGGTATTACAAGTTTACAATTAGATCCACTAGAACTGTTTATTGATTATAGGGGTACTTTACATGGAAAACATAAGGGGAACAGACCAGACGATTAACTGGACATTTGCTTTCCGACAAACGTTTAGAGGTCCTGATTTTACAGCAACAGCAAATTCAAACAGATGTATCACGTTTGTATTTGACCTATATTTATTTATTCAATGTCTAAGGCGATAAGTGCGTTTACATACTACGTGGATTCTGTTGTTTACAGAACGAAGGGATCCCAATGAAGTTCACAAAGGTCTGGAGGCACAGTATTTCGTGGGTGACTGCCATGACGAAAGTACTCAACTCAGCATCAAGCAGCAGTACCTTGAAATCCTGCAAGGTTCAATATTCGCCATGATAGGAGCTTGTACGGATGATCAAGGGAACAACGCCTGCCTTGTAGAAAATGTGGTGGTCCACTCTGGCGGAGTAAATGGCACAATAACAACGCATAAACGTGAGGATACGTTAATCAAGGCATATGATAATCATTTCAAATGTGCATGCATTATATACAATTCTTGTCTTTGAAGTGCAACAAAATAATGTCAAAATTATCCGAGATAAATTCTTTATTTTAATTTAAGGAACTGCTTACTTGGATGGACATGTTTTAATGTATAATAACAAATTCAATATTGTTATTTTTCAGCCATAACTTGTTCACGACTTAACCCACTACCCAATGCGGTAGCATACCCAAGCAACTGTACCATGAGCAAAACAAGCTACCTTGACAGCTGTATTTTCTCCTGCAAACCTGGATATAGCAGTACCAACGGACAGACGACTCTAGTGACTACATGTGGTGCTTCTTCGATCCCTGGCAGCAGCGACGGGACATGGACAGAACCGATCGATGGCTTCAATTGTGAAGGTGGATACTTGACACTTTAGTATATCATATGACTCATTGGTTAAATATAAGAGAATGGTTAAATGAATTTTCGGAAGCAAATTACTACCAACCTTGCTTCTTTATAGCGCTGTGAGAGGTGTTCCACATATTCTGTGTGTTTACGTTTACTAACTTAAAAGTGAAGTTGAATTGTTTCCTTGGTTAAAACATAAGGCAACAACAAGTAAATTTTAAGGATGACATTAGACATGTTCGTCTAATTTTAGAAATAAAACTTGTTGTTCTGTGACAGTTGTGAGCATGTCTAAAAAACAAAGATGTCCATTGCCATGCCAGAACGTAGATGACAGATAAATATGAAAAGTCTGAGGAGACACGAGAGGGCTCTAATTCATTGTTTTGTCATTTTCAGTGAACAGTTTCATTCATTTAATATGTGATGTCATTGATACAGTTCACTTGTTGTGGAATAATTAACCCTAAACAATACTTTTTAAATACAGATACAACACCTCCAAGCATAACCTGCCCAGCTGACATCACTGCAGA
This sequence comes from Branchiostoma belcheri, assembly GCF_001625305.1. NCBI lineage: Eukaryota > Metazoa > Chordata > Leptocardii > Amphioxiformes > Branchiostomatidae > Branchiostoma > Branchiostoma belcheri. The sequence continues at coordinate 179,192 of NW_017803891.1, forward strand.
CAACGACCCGGGTCTGGACAGTGCCGAGGTGACCTGGGCAGCACCAGTTGCTACAGACACCACGGGAGTTACACCTGTGGTCCTCGGCAGTGTCACACCGCCACATAGGTTTACTATAGGACGGCACACTTTGAACTACACGGCGGTTGACGAGGCAGGGCTTTCATCTTCGTGCGATTTTCAAGTCAGAATACGGGGTATGTACATGTTTCTAACTCTATGTTTTTGAATGTTTAACCCGGTAAAGGTTACACCGCCACATAGAATCTCAGTCGGAACACACACTATAAACTACACAGCATAAACTACACAGCAATAGATGAAGCAGACCTTATGCATTCATGTTACTTTGTAGTAGAAATAAAAGGTACATATATTTAAAGTAGGATAGACCTAGACAGTTTCCTTCTGCAATATTAATGTGTCTAATGACCATCTATAGCATACATGCATGTGTTTACATGACTACAACAAGTCAATTAAGTAATGTAAGCTAAAACATTGGAATTTTTTTTTAGCAAAAAGATTGGAAAACATACCAGCAAGTTTGCATGGATTATGGAAATTGTAAAATACTAACAATGGTTTAATTTATAACCAAAGCAAATGTTTATCGGAATCATAGACCATAGAATCATAATTCTATGCATATAATCAAAATATAACACTTCCAACTTAACACAGATGTCGAACCACCAACGCTGTTGAGCTGCCCAGATGACATCATTGCTTTCGCAGACCAACATGTGATAAGGGTTTATTGGGAAGAGCCAACATTTGTGGATAATGCAGATAATGACTTAATGATTTTCAAGGTAACATAACGTTAACTTTGCTTTTATAACAAAGTTTGCATTCAATGCAAGCACTGAATTTTTAATTGGATGTTCTAACAGTATCAAGATAAATTTAATATACTTTTTTTCTAATTTGGGAACTTGTATAGAAACTTTTCTTCATCTACATTTCTTCTTTAAAAGTATTAAGGCAATAAATATTAGGTAACAGCTGTGACTGAAATAAATGGCATATATGTGGTTAAAATTAAGCTGCCTTGACCTAAGTGATTTACAGTTGCATGCATTTACTGTACCTGTGCAAAATTACACGGTCATTTCACGTATGCAAGGTTCGGAGTAGGTCGGCACCAACTTATTAACGAGAAGACATCCAATTTTCTTTAAGGTCCTATTGCCAGTCCATATGTTACAACTAGTTGCGACCTTAAATTAGTTATACTCATCATAACATGGATACACATTGTAATTTTTTTGTAACGATGTTTCATTTTTTTTTAAATTCAGACAAAAGAAAACGGAACAGAATTCTACTGGGGTACCTACATCGTTGAGTATCGTGCAGAGGATGATGGAGGCAATACCAAGACATGTGAATTTACTATAGATGTTGTTCGTAAGTACACCGTATTCTGACAGTCTGTACTATGTTGTATTACAACACAGAGCTATCATGAGGATGTATTGTGCAGCTTGCATTGGTACATTTGCCTTAACCCTATCTAG
>NW_017803891.1:180734-205540 GCF_001625305.1 Branchiostoma belcheri
GGGGGGTCTCTTCGCCCCCCCTCAGAACTCGCTAACGGTATGTCGTATGGCTACCAAATTTTCAGAGGATGGTGTACTAGTTAAAATTTATCATATCTACAATTTTAATGTCATTATGACGTAATATGACGTCATTATGACGTCATTAATGGGATTTTATTGGCCAAAACCGTCTAGATAGGCTATTCCCTGAAAACTAAATGGTATTCAACATAACTTTACCAAAAGTGTTTATGACAGAATATTAGAGTGTACTAAGTCTTATGTTGCCCATAGCAACACCGGTGACTATAAAAAATGACGTCATACATATTTAAGATATCCGCCATCTTGGATCATCAATGTTGAATTTTCAAAAATAGTTTTTTTTTCGTGATAAAGCCTAAAATACATTGTAAACATACCAAAGACCTTCATTTAAACCTTTTTTGGAAAAAGAAATGGAAGTGTTGATGAAATTTTAAGGAAAATAACTTGTATATACCTGTTCTAATGATATGGTCCGCCATCTTGGATTTTGGCCAATGACGTCATCAAATTAGCATAAATTATGCATATTTAATGATAAAATTTACATAAATTCATATGGGATGTTATTAGAAACCATGAGTAACTTGACATAAAACCCATTAAATTCTATTCTTGAAACAAAAATTACTAAATTTAGCAAAAAATGCCTGTCAGAAACCCGTTGCCATGGCAACACAAAAAATTATTATCTTATTCCAATGATAGAAAATTGTTGCCAACAATATTTTAGGAAAAGTCACCAAGTTTGGTCATTCTAGCCCTAGCCATTCAGACGCTATGTGACATCAAAGTTGGCGCGGGCACTTTTAGCCCCCCCCCCCCGGTCTAGATAGGGTTAATCTGATGTACCATAGAGCACTTTTTTTATGTTCAAGTTGTGGTTATTGAAGAGGCCAATTTATTGTTTAAATGTTTAACAAAAAGTTTGCGCCTTCCTTTGGTCGGGCTAAGGCAGTCATAGGCTAAAGTCTGCTGCCGCCACGCCACGTGCATGCGAAGCTGGTGTGTTAAGCCGAAAGGCGGTTATACCGGCTAAACAGATACAGATACAGAAAGTTGGTTTCGGATATTTGACTGACTGTACTGGCAAAGCCTTTATTAGGCAGAGCCTAAATGATTTTTTTTTTTGCAGCCGTCTTTTTATCAACATTTTATCCAACTTATGCATCTTGAGTAGCCTAATGTTTAAATCCATCTTAAGTTAATTTCTTTATTTACGTGTGCTTGGCAGATCTGCACAGGGTAAATTACTTTGTAATTTGAAACAAAATTACTCCATGTCTTATTTTTAAACCATGATTATTGAGGGATTCGGGTCATTACATCCTATATTTGTATTTGTCTTGCTGCTTTAGCCCATAGGTGTGAGTACTATCGACCGCCTGTTAATGGAGCTACAGCATGTGACACCTGGCATTATGGGCAATTCTGCACAGTACTTTGTAACCATCTGTACGAGTTTGCAACAAGCCCAGCTCAACTCTATGTTTGTGGTGCAACAGGGGTCTGGAGTACCTTCCCACCTGGTTACTCACTCCCCTGGCCTGATTGTTCTGGTAAGTAAGACAATCAGTTAAAACTAGGTTAACAAAAGCAAGGTTCAATATTCGGCATGCTTGGGGCGTGTATGGATGGTCATGGGAACAACGCCTGCCTTGTAGAAAATGTGGTGGTCCACTCTGGACGTCTATTTTGATAGCTTATGATTTGATGCAGGGACATGTGTGATGCTTGGATATCCTTTCTGATTATGTATGAAGCTGTGTGTCTGATTGACTCTCTGAAAGTAAACTGTCTCAAAGACAATTCTAGCTGTTAGGGTGGGCTGTTTAGGGAGAAGATAGGCAAGGAAATAAAGCTAACTCCACCGAGCCTAGAAGAAAACGCGTTCGACTGAGGCTAGGTATTACAAGAAACAATTAGATCCACTAGAAATGTTTATTGATTATAGGGGTATTTTATATGGAAAACAGAAGGAAACAGACTAGGCAATCAAGTGGACATTTGCTCTCCGACCAACGTTTACAGGTTCTAATTTAATAGCAACAGCAAATTCAAACAGATGTATCATGTTTGAATTTGACCTACTGTTATTTATTCAGTATTCAAGTCGATAAGTGTGTATACATACGTGGATTCTGTTTTACAGAACGAAGGGATCCCAATGAAGTTCACAAAGGTCTGGAGGCACAGTATTTCGTGGGTGACTGCCCTGACGAAAGTACTCAACTCAGCATCAAGCAGCAGTACCTTGAAATCCTGCAAGGTTCAATATTCGGCATGCTTGGAGCTTGTACGGATAATCAAGGGAACAACGCCTGCCTTGTAGAAAATGTGGTTGTCCACTCTGGCGGAGTAAATGACACAATCACAACGCATAAACGTGAGGATACGTTAATCATGGCATATGATAATCATTTTAAATGCGCATGCATTATATACAATTCTTGTCTTTGAAGTGCATTAAAATGATGTCAAAATTATCCGAGATTAATTCTTTATTATAATTTAAGGAAATGCTTAATTAGATGGACATGTTTTGATTTATAATACTAAATTCAATATTATTATTTTTCAGCCATAACTTGTGCACGATTAAACCCACTTCCCAATGCGGTAGCATACCCAAGAAACTGTACCATGAGCAAAACAAGCTACCTTGACAGCTGCATTTTCTCCTGCAAACCTGGATATAGTAGTACCAACGGACAGACGACTCTAGTGACTACATGTGGTGCTCCTTCAATCCCTGGCAGCAGCGACGGGACATGGACAGAACCAATCGATGGCTTCAATTGTGAAGGTGGATACTTGACACTTTAGTATATCATATGACTCATTGGTTAAATATAAGAGAATGGTTACATGAATTTTCGGAAGCAAATTACTACCAACCTGGCTTCTTTATAGCGCTGTGAGAGGTGTTCCACATATTCTGTGTGTTTACTAACTTAAAAGTGAAGTTGAATTGTTTCCTTGGTTAAAACATAAGGCAACAGCAAGTAAATTTTAAGGATGACATTAGACATGTTCGTCTAATTTTAGAAATAAAACTTGTTGTTCTGTGACAGTTGTGAGCATGTCTAAAAAACAAAGATGTCCATTGCCATGCCAGAACGTAGATGACAGATAAATATGAAAAGTCTGAGGAGACACGAGAGGGCTCTAATTCATTGTTTTGTCATTTTCAGTGAACAGTTTCATTCATTTAATATGTGATGTCATTGATACAGTTCACTTGCTGTGGAATAATTAACCCTAAACAATACTTTTTAAACACAGATACAACACCTCCAAGCATAATCTGCCCAGGTGACATCACAGCAGACAACGACCCGGGTATGGACGGTGCCGAGGTGACATGGGCAGCACCAGTTGCTACAGACACCACGGGAGTTACACCTGTGGTCCTCAGCAGTGTTACACCGCCACATAGGTTTACTATAGGACTGCACACTTTGAACTACACGGCAGTTGACGAGGCAGGGCTTTCATTTTCGTGCCATTTTCAAGTCGAAATACGGGGTACGTACATGTTTCTAACTCTATGTTCTTGAAGGTTTAACCCGGTAAATGTTCTTACAACATCAGCACTTTACCTTTTTTTTTAATAACCTGGAAATATTGATATGACTTTTTTGTCTAATCAATGTGTTTCTACAGAAAACAGTCACATTTATAATGGCAACAACTATTTATGATGTAATGGCTTATACATCTTTAATGACAAATATTTACATATCGCAACCAATTTTGTGTTATTCCTTTTGTTTTGCAGTCTTTGTAAGCCAAAGACCTTTCTACTAATCTGTTTATTACATTTTTTTTGTTTTTTTACAGATATAACGGACCCAGAGTGTATAAGTTGTCCCGAAGACATCAATGTGTTTTCATCGAACCGAGAATTCGCCATCCAGTGGGATGAGCCAACTTGGATTGACAACAGCGGAAATATAGCTGATGTGTTCGGGTCAGTAGCATCATTTTTTACTCTTTGTTTATAAATGCACGCGTAAGTTTACTTAAAAGGGGAAGTACTATTTTTGCTTAGGAGTAAGTCTTAGGAGTGAGATTACTCTACTGAAAAGGTTTTCTTAATCCTACAGTCAATGGCGTACTGTTGCTTGTAACGGTAGTGGGATATCATTGTAGGGTTGTAGTCAAAAGGTCTTCGATGTAACGTATGAAAAGTATTAGCCCGAGGACAGAATCTTGACCTTCTAACACGTTTATTTAGCCTTGCATATTTACCACTTTAATCCGTCGATATATCGACACAAAAATCCAAACTCACACAGACTAACACACAAACACGCACGTTCTTAACCAGACAAGGTCGGGAGTGGGGGCTTAAAGTCCCCGCGCAAAACTTTGATGTCGGATAGCGTCTGATCTGCTTTCACCAAACTTAGTTACCTTTCCTAAAATGTGGTCGGCCACAAATCTGTAACAGCAACAATGCTTCCAGTTACTAGCATTTACATCCATCAATTGTGTTTTAATGGTTGACTAAGCATTATGGTTGACTAAGCATTTTGCTGATACACATGTGAAATCGATCCCAAATCCCAATAAGGCTAATAACAAATTTAAAAAAAAATTACGTGCCTTACGCCGTATTTTGTGATCAAAGTAAAAATCATAAATGTCTAATACAATTACATAACTAATAAACACATTGGAATCCAATGCAGCAGCCAGTTTCATCAAACAATGGTTGCGTTTTGTATCTAAAAGTCTACAAAAACGACGGTGCATTTTCATTTGCATTCCCATACAGTTTATTAAATTAAGGAGCAAGTTATGAAATATACAGCTTTAGTAGGCTAAGTGCTTTACAAACACATCTAAGAATTAAAACTAGTTAATCAAACTAGAACCTTTTCAATATATCATCTTTAAAAAAAAAACTGATGGTCATTGCTTTCTAAGCTCACATGTTCCAGGGTCCTTGTTTTACTGGGGCTCCCCGCAGTTCGTGTATTACATCGCCAGGGACAATGCTGGAAACCAAGGGTTCTGCAATTTTACTGTAACCGTGAAACGTACGTTGTAGATTTTCTAATTATTGCAAATATCTAACAAATGGTAAGCATTACATTACATAATACAACAAGATACATATGATCATTTTATGTTTATGTACGCAAATATAAAGAATGCAATGTCGATGAGTTTTGCAACCACATTTCTGATTTCTGGACTTAAGATGTTTAAGTTTCATACCGAATATTCCGTTTCTGTTCGTTTGCAGTCCCCAAAAAGTAAATGCTTATGGCATAATTTAGCTATTTTGATTTATTTTCAGACTTGCTTTTTCTAACTTTCAGAACACACCTGCCCATACCAAGCTCCACCACGTAATGGTGCCCTTGCCTGTGACACGTGGTTAGGAGGCCAGTTCTGCTCAGTGTCCTGTAACCGTGACTTTGGATTTGCTCGTGAGCCAGAATCACTCTACTACTGCAAACAGGAGGAAGGGGGAGGGAGATGGTCTTCACTTTTCCCTAGTTTTCAAGAAATCATCTTTCCTTGGCCAGATTGCACAAGTAAGTGCAAGCTAAACGTTTCCGAATCAACATTATTACGGTTATGAATTACCTTCATCAAATTTTTTTTTGATGAAGAAATGTGGAAAGAATGACATAAGAGGTGATTTTTACCTGATTATTACCATTTCAAGATGTCAACCCCGAGACAAGACTGTATGGCTTGAACCACTTACACCGGGAAGCTCCCCTGCTCTTTTCAAAAAGTCTTCTTTGAAAATGGAATTTGGAAATGGTCTCCCGAACACGGGATCTCCATTTAACGTCCTATCTAAGGGACGTCCCTAACCGAAGCTAGGTACTTATTTACAACCTGAGTGAAGTGAAAGAGTCGTGTAAGGTGTGTTTTCTAAGGGCACAAGATCAGTGGCATCGGGTAGGATTTGAAGAGGGGACCGCTTGTATCTGAGCCGAACACTCCACCACAAGACCCCATAAAATATGTTTTTTTTTTAATACAGGAACTTCATCACCAGGAGTAGTTGGTACTTTTCAAGTCCAATACTACACAAGTGACTGTGCTGTCGACACAGAAGAAATCCGGCAGAACTTCATAGAGCAGGCCAAGATGCTGAACGCCTTTGCTGTAGGATTCTGTATGGACGAGGCAGAATGCAACATAGACAACGTTCATGTGTCATGTGGGACGTCACGTGGAGCAAGAACCACTCACTATTTTATCAGTGTAGACTTCAACTTAGTGGTTCACGCGAAGGAGGTTTGTGTGATAATACTAATTTTTTGCAATCTCTTCATATCCTCGTAAATTCTTTATAAAATCCAACATAAATGCCATCATGGATACCTAAATGTCCAAGAAGGCCATACATCTTGTACTAATGTACTAATCCCTCTGCCTCTGGTAAACACACTCTACATTCCAAATGACAAAAGTAACCTGTTTGTACAATTATGCAAATTCATTTTAATACCGTGATATGACATATTATCTGTTTATCAAACGAATTCCGGAATATTTAACAGCCATGCGACCTACGCAAATTGCCGTGCTGTAGTAGAAATTCAATAGGTTTTGCAGCTAGGTGATCATCATCAGGTAAATTGGACAAACCAGGGGCTATTTTTCATAGTTAATGAGATTCTCGATTCTCATATTCGGTTAAAACGTGTTATTTGAGGCCGAGGAGACATGAAACTAGAATGATTTATGCGAATAAGGACGCTAATCATACATGTACAATAAATTAGAAAGATTCATAGTAACACAATTGTTCAACATCATTTGGCCTCGACAAGTTGTCAGCAAATTATGATTCCTACAATGCCATTGCGCCATTACAAAGTATAAAATACCTCGGGATATTTTTAAATACTGCATCTTTGTAAAATAAATGTGCTTGTTTTCTAGAGCTCATCCTTCAACGGTTCTTTCGTCCAGGCTGCAACAGCACATATTGACCTTTTTGTGGTGGGAATCGAAACCACTATCGCAAACGGAGCTTTCAACATTTCAGTTGGTAACCATACCATTTCCACCATCCCTGGTACCTTCAGTACAGCAGGAGATACAGTATTGATGTGCAGCCAAGGAAGTGTGCTCAAAGACTCAGATTGCTGTAAGTTGCCCAAAACAAAATGATTATCTGTAAGGGTATACTTTGGTAAATTAGTTTTAATGCCATTGTACTTTTAGCCCGAGTGAATGTCAACCTGAGAGTAAACTTTTTTTGCCGGTCGTGTTCACAGTGAGCTGCCCAGCGGGAACCTTTTCTAATGGTACATCATGCACAGACTGTCCACCAGGGTTCTACCAGGACAAAGAAGCCCAGATATCCTGTCTGCCTTGTCTGAACGGAACGGCAACCTACCATCCAAGGGCCGTGTCAGCTGAGGAATGCAAAGGTGTGTAAATGTCAGGTTAGAGACTACGAACAAGTAATCAGAGTCCATGTCAGGTTAGAGACTACGAACAAGTAATCAGAGTCCATGTTATAATTAACAGAAACTCCGATCGGAGTCTCTCCTGACAGATATCCAGATCAGTGTCTATTACAACGTCTTTATTGGTACAATCTGTTATTATGTTTATTATCATGCAAGTTCAGGTTAAACGATATTTAGTTCTAGGGTAAGATTTTATCAGTAGCAAGAAACGTGATTGAATGTTTGACTTTAAGAATACGTCGGGCTTTGTTTAGTTTCATAGCAATAGAACTTATTTCTTTAAAAACAGAAACTCCGATTGGAATATTCCCTGGCAAATCTTTATGTACTCTTTGCCAATGATTTAACGTGTTTATACCTCATCTATACTTATAATATAATATATTATAATATAATAATATTGATATTATGTCAGGTTATGAACTATTAATTGAAATTTTGTTTTCTTTCACTTCCAGAACTGTGCGAAGATTACACGTTCTTTGATGACACTACAAATGATTGCAGAAATGTGTCTACTACAGCTGCAGCTGAAATAGGAAGTGAGTGCACAGTTGTTGTAAATATCTTACAGTTGTTATAAAGAGCATAATTTGATGAATTTAATTTAACGTAAACATTGATCCATTTCCCAAACCCATCTAAATCTATTCAAAGATTTTACTGCAATATTAGACAATGTTATGTGGATTGATTTTTAGATTAAAGCTATTATTATCTTGTCACATGTAAAGACAGCTTGTTAACAGTACGTTATAAAAACATATTTATATTACATACACATACATAGGTCACGGCTGCCCTCCTGACACTGCTCCATACTCCAACTCGTGCTACATCCTGCTGGACGAGTCTGCCGACTACATGACTGCCAGGAAGATCTGTGAGAGTGGCGGAGGCTATCTTGTAGTAGTTAAGGATGAAGGGGAACATCAGTTCCTCATTGATCACCTCAACTCTACAGTAGACATCTGGATTGGTCTGGACGACATCATCAATGAAGGAACGTTTGTGTACAGCGATGGGAGTCCACTTGGAGCATTCAGTAAATGGGCAACCGGTACGATAGATACGATTATATTGGATATCTTAATGTCATTGAGTTAAATGCTCAAGATGTCAGACCAGCCCTTTATCTGTTAATGCCTTTTTTCACGAATGTGTTGAATTGTAACAATAAGTAATTAAAAGTACATCACTTTTTACCATTCCTAGGTGAACCCAATGACGCCGTGGGTAACAACGATTGTGTCCATCTGTGGCCGTTGGCTGGGATGACATGGGCTGACACCATCTGTACCAAGGAAAAGCGCTTTGTGTGCGAGTTTGAAAAGTAGCATATAAGGATATAGTTGTCTTTATAGTTATAGCGTTTTGAGTGCGTTTGTGCATGTGTATGAGTTCATGCTTATGCTTTGTGTGTGTTATTCTTTTCTTTGTGCAAAGTCTCAAAAAAGATTTTAAAGCTCCGGCACGAAAGTGGGAGTTTTCAACTTGGTACACGTGACACATGTGACTTGTGGCCTGATAATGTTTTTTTCTCCCTTGTGAGCAGGACTATAACTGAAAGTCTGAAATTCTTTTTGGCCTGGCTACTACATAAATGGGTTTTATTAAGTTAATTCCATTGTTTAAAATGAATTTAAGTGGACGCCAGTGTGTGTGTGTGTGTGTGTGTGGTGAGCTTGTGAAATTATAATTACATTATTTTAGAAAAACATACGCATTGCTTCATTATTGATGGTTCTGTACATGTTTATTTTAGAATTGATACAGGTAATATCCAATATAGAAGTAGACGAGGAACTTTATTTCGCTGCAGATGTAATGGGTACAAAGTATGGCAAGATATATTTGAGACATGTAGTTGGTGATGCTAACAATATCTAACAGTTTAAGCGATGACATTTCTAACTGTTTCTATGTTACTAATTTCTACGAATCGGATCTACTTCCATTTATAATGTACAACAATAAAGAGACTAATTATTCATTCATTCTTTCATCCATCCATCCATCCATTCATTCATATACTAAAATCTAACTTTATTGATAGTAATATAATATTGTGTCAGGATTGTATTACATTTTCTCAGCGAATTGTCAGCTTTTGTCAGCGAATTGTGTGTACATTGGCCTACATATGTGGATATATTAAAAGGGCATGATAGCAGTATGTTGAATATCTCTGTCATTGTATGGGTAGCGTAATTATGTTTACCGAAGGAAAACATATTGTTTTTACTCAGTTTCTTCCTCCTCCCCTTCTGTTCCAAACACTAACCTCTGACCTGCCCAATGACATGATTTGTTGACATCTGTCACCAGGGTGACTGGTGTTGGGTTACATAATGTTGCAATTTCATGGTCTGCTCTACTCCTGTCACCATATACTCGTAGTAAATGTATGTGAATGTGTTTGAGTAAAAATCAATAGGGCAGACCATGTCCGAAGGTATACATTATGCATTTGCTTTGCAAATGTAACTTTTCTAGTTTCGGTCTTACATTTAATACACTGTAGCAATTTTCGTCGGTCTTTATCATAAGTTGGACAATCTATTATAACTGTAATTCATTTTCAACGCCTTTATACCATGTGCGACACAGTCTCTCATTGGCTGAGTGGCAACCTTTTTCAATTTGCAAAGTGTGAGCACTAATCGTAAGTTTTTGGATTGTTTAAAGTTTTCATGACAGAATTGTGTTTTAATTTGCAGTAGGTATTGAGTTTGGTAAGACTTTTTTTTTCAATTTCCTGTCTCCAGCTAGCCACTTAGCAAGGGATATTTCACGTACTACTTTATTTCTAAACGACCACAGTACAGCTCTGTTTGACACTTTAGCCTTCCTGTGTATCTTGTCTCTTCGACGCATTAACAATCTAATCTTGGGAGACATCCAAGGTTTGTCTTTAGGTCTTACAAGAATGTCCTTGTGAAGAACACATTTGCTTTTAGCTTCAAAGATGAGTTTAACCAGCTTTAAAGCTGCATCATCAACAGTATTACAGTAAAAAATTTCATACCACTTAGTGTCAGACGAAAAATCAGCTATTAGGGGATGGTCGATTTTAAGGTAGTCCCAGATGGTGCGGGCATAAGTACGAGGAGACTTTAAAGACAAATTGAAGGAAGTTATTATTGGTCAGTGATTGCATCCAGAAAGGGGGGACAAAACAGAGGTACATTTGACTATTGATTTTGCAGCTGTAAACAGTAGATCAATCAGCAAAGGGGAACGTGACAAGTCACAAATCGGCTCACTAATCACCTGAGTGAGATTTACCATAACTGATGCTTGAAATAGTTTTGAGCCGACTGGTGTAATTGGACCACGGGCCCACCACGCACTACGCTTGGCATTAAAGTCACCTGTTATTATGACAGCGTCGTCGTTGGAAGATACAGCTGCAAAGACTGAGTCAGTGAATGAGTCAATGAATTCATTAACAGTACTGGATTCTTGACTAGGAGGACGGTAGTAAACAGAAAAGATGATACGCTGGGAAGAGTTCGAGCCAGATGCATTCAACAAACTGGGGCTCTAGATCAAAGCGTCTCTTGTGTGCGATCTGATCAGATATGTAAATAAGGACGCCACAACCGTGCCGGTTCCTGTCACGTCTTACTGTAGTTTGAAAACCATCTAGAGAAATGCCAACTGAGTCAACAGCCTCACTCAACCATGTTTCGGAGATAGCAACCACATCAAGCTTAAATCTAACTACAAGAGCAGACAACTCGTCCATTTTAGTACTACTAAACTATTTACATTAATATGCATAAAGTTAATTTCTTTACGAGAAACAGGCCCTGGATTGGGATGAATGTCTCCCGCTAGCAGAATTACAATAAAAGCGATACAAACTGAGATGTAAGTAAGAGTCATAAATGGGTTAAGTGAATACTTATGGTTAACCTTGAGAGTGAAATAAAAACCAGCGGAAAACATACCAATGACTGCCCTGTACTGATCGGTATCTATTGGTTTTGCACCCCTGCTCAGCAATCTAATTGGATCCGTTCAACTTTGCGTTAATAAAAAGGACCATTGTTGTGAACATAGAACATCAAAGTAACGATGAAATGGAACAGATAAGTGCGACATTGCAAATAAGTTCGGTCAATGTCTACAGTCGAAGAATTTCAGTGCTGCAACAGGTGCATATTTTACACAGGGATACGGAATGCAGCTAGGTCGACTGGATCAAGGATCAAGCGTTTCTCTCCATTTGTTGTCTTGACAAAGATCTTACCGTCGTAAGACCACGCGCTCTGAATGTCGTTATCCCTGACGAGCGAACAAGCATCCTTGAGTAACTCCATGTTCTCCCTGGTCAGGTTGTCGTTTATGTAGATCCTCTTGTTCTTCAGGGTAGCTCTGCTGTCGGCCTTGGCCTTTGCGCGCATGGAAACAGACTTCTGTCGATAGGAGGAAAACTTTACAATTATTGGTTGGGGTTTTCCGTCGTTGCGAGGCTTTCCAAGTCGATGGGACCTGTCGATATCCTGCATGTCGATGGGTGGATCACACTGCAACTTGGTGTTGGCGACTTCCAGAACAGCATTATCCGTACTCCGTACCTCAGGTGACTCCGGAATTCCAGTTATGACCACACAGTTCCGCTGAGAATACTGCTCCAGGTCGTTTACTTTCCGCTGTAAGTTGTCGTAAGCATCTTAAAGAGATATAAACTTCGAGGTTAGGCACAGATCGTTGTCCTGCTGTTTGAGTTGGTGGTTGGTCTTGATATTTAGACAGCTCAGCCTGAACAGATACGCTCACGGCCTCCCTCACCGCAGTAACAATGCACGGCGGTCAATTTCTAGGGTAAAGTTTCCAATTCTACGGAGGGGTATCAGGTTACCGGGGTTCCACGCGCGGCTTCAGTGGAGCCAGTCTCAACGGTAAACATTTTGTTAAGCAATAATTAACAGTTTCACGGGGACTCCCTTGTCGAAATGTGATAAAATCAGCACGGCATGTACCTCATATGATGTTGTTTTTATTACAACGCTTAAATGTGTGTGAAATCACTCTCAACGCGTCAAATGCTTATTCTAAAACAATCGACGTCAATAACCAAACAACTGATTTAAACCGACCCCAAATCTTCCAGAAAATCCCACATTTTTTTGCATTTTAGAGAACAGTATAACAAAATTAAGATTTGATTCGGATAGTTTTCTTTATTTCAAAGTTAAAGTGTTGCTAAGGCCTAAAAATTTGCCAAAAAAAGCAGTTTTTCAACTTCCAAGACCGATAATTCCAGAATGCCGCCATCTTTAAAAAATCCGTCCGACACAGATCGAGATTAGTGTCTTGCCTACAATTTAAAACGTTTCTGAGGTAAATTGAATTTGTTTTGTTGCGGTTTTGTTGCGGTTTAAATACCATGTTTGCAAGCATGTCAGGGAGTGTGAGTAAGTACAGGGGGTAAGTTATATCCTCGTAAACAACAATTACGATCGTCAAGATCACACACGATGACGGCAGTAGCTTCGTTACATGTTACATAGCAACTATAAAACAGGGCATAGATGTACTGTCCCGAAAGTGGTTTATATTTGTAAAAAGGCTGATTTTTTACTGTTAGGTGGTACCCGGGTAAAAACGGGCTTGAAGCCGCGGGTTTACGGTATGCGACCGCAGGTGACCCCGGATCGAACGAACGTTCGGTTCGATTAACGTCATATCGAACATGATTCGATTCGAATGACGTCATATCGAACATGATTCGGTTCGATTAAAAGGTTGGAATACTTGGGCCCAAATTTGACCATCGTGATGGACGGTGTTGAGCACCTCCGCAGCATCGGGAGAGCCATGGAGTATGCTATATAGACTTCATTCCTATTCTTTTCTATAGCCAAACTAGGTGTGTTTTTGTTTGCTTCCGACATGTGCTTTACTATGTAGCGGTACAAACAGTCGGCGCAGTTTGGTAAATGGCTCGGATCAAAGGACGGCTCCTGTCTTATCCCTTTCTTATGCATAGCATCTTGGTGTGTGCGTTTTCACATGTAGGTTCTATGTCCCTGGTACGGATTTTTTAATTAATCTATTTGCTTCTCTTCTTTTCTGTTTTCTTCTTTCATCTCACCCCAGGTACAACAGGCTAAGAATATGGGTCCCTGGGAAGCCGGGAATCTACGTACGAAGCTACGAACGAATATTTAGCACAGCATTTGATTTGCACCCCCTCTTGCAATCTTTGTTGGTATTAAAAATGACACCATGGCTTCATATGGGACAATATGTGAAGAAAGCTTTCCAAGGGCCTAAGGTGTTCTCGGCGTTATCTTTATCACGCGGCACTTCTAGGTACTGGAGTTATAAGCAAATGGACAGTTCGTTTTGTCACTTCTAAAGGACGTTACTGGACTGTACACGAGTAGTAACGTGACATGACAAGCAATATAGTAATGTACTGTATCATTGACTGTATCACTTTCATCAAAACAAAAAGGACATTTTTAACCGGATCTTTTATTCAAAATGTAGATGTACATTGTGCATGTATTCTCATCTTCCTTGCTACAAGTACAAGTGACTAAAACATATCAGGGTGCAAAATCCTAGGTGTTAACATGTTAACTGTAAACGGATGCATATTATAACCATGGACGCAAGGGGAGGGGGGTGCTCAATGCCCATACAGGTATTTGTTCACTCCAGATCTCATAGACAACAGAAAGTCTAGAAGGTTAGCATCAAAGTTCATGTGTGTTTTTATACTTCATTATGACCAAAATAGTAGAAATCGGCCTAAAAAGGAATGTAACTGGTCAAGAGAGTTGGCTGGCAATAGAGGGTCCAGTTTGTAGGCAAGCTGTGCCCTCTGTGGCCAGCCAACTCCCCTGGCCAGTTACATTACGTTTTAGGCCGATTTCTACTATCTATTCAACCTGAAATGGACTAAGGAAGTGGAGACTACCATGAAGCCACCGTTAGAAACTTTAAAAAACATGAATAAACATTAAAATATCAAATAACTTGAGCATCTTGTATCTCTTGTTTTTCCCTCTTTCTTGACTATAACAGGTATGCAGCTATCCCACCATTACAAATAGTACAGTACTTAGTAATTACATGCGATTTATAGAACAATGCAAAACTACTAAGTTACGTTGTTCCACAGATCATGTTACCAAAGACTATTACTTCATGAGAAAGCACATGTGTACTAGTAGTGATAAATGATATGAGTTTAACAACCTTAAAAACTAAGACTTGTTCGAAGTCTTGAAGGCACCACAAGAAACTTGAGAAATCTTTCAAAAAATCAGTACCTTTCATTATATGGTTTTCCCCTCTTTCTTGAGAATCGCATGTATGCATCTATCCCAGCATTGCACAGAGTGCAATTACATGGGATTTAGAGAACAATGCAATACTAATAACCAATACTAATAACCAAAAACTATTACATGTACTTCATGATAAGTAAGCACACACATAGTGCTAAATTACATGAGTTCAATGAAATGAAAAACTAAGACTTATTCGACGAAAAGCTACAAGATACAAGATGACTTTATTCGCTATTCGCAGTGTGAATGACACTGAATTAAATTCGAATTTACATATACTAAAAAATCTCAATTAGATAAAAAAAAACAGTTGCAGTGGCTAAAATATCGACCTTTTAAAATAGACGCAATTGAATAATATGAGTGGCTATAGATTTTTACAAACAATGTAAGTTAAGATTTCATGTCAGTGGTGAAGCCACCATAAGTGACTTTACAAAAGTTGTAAACATGAGCATCTTACATCCCTTGGTTCTCTCCTCTTTCTTGAGATTCACAACTATCCCAGCATTGCACATAGTGTAGCAATTACATGAGATGTAGAGATCAAGAACAACATGTACATGAGACCTATGGAAAATGCAATATTAACAACAAACATGTTACCGAAGACTAATACTTAATGATAAAGTACAATCTAGGTTGTGATACACAGTGTTAACTTACATGAGTTCATAAAATGAAAAACTAGATACTAGTACTGGAACGCATAGCAGTTTCAGCTAATATGTTGTTCGCCTCATCGTCTTCCTCACCACTGCTACTACTACTCTCAGAGTCTGTCTCTGCAACTCTCTCACCATCTGCCTCAACCATTCCCTGGCAATCCATCTCTTCGTCTCTGTCACCTGCGTCCTTATCCCTGTCCTCAACCTCTTCATCCCCATACGTAAGCTGTACATGTCCGCTCTTATTTAATCTCTTCCTCTCTTCTTGTTCCATGGCTCTTGTGACCTGTTGAACAGAATTGAATGAGAGCTTAGACTTCTTTCCAATAAAGGAAGGAAATAAATACATATACTCAGCCATTATCTCTTTTCCACATCAATTATTTCCTGTGTTCTTATATATTTGTTCTTCTCTAAAGCCCGGATATGTATTGGCGTTACAGGAGAACATACAAACATACACATACAGTGCCACCCATATAGAGCCCTGCATGTATAATTTGGGGGTATTTCTCACATGAATACAAAACTTAGTAACTACTGGTAAATGTATGCCACAAAGTATACACAACTATAAGTATATAGTCATGTGCTTTGTCAAGCACAAAAAAGGGGAGAAAGTATGATACCTTCTTTCCATAGCCTTGTCCGTCTTTATTGTCTCCATGCAGTTTCTGCATACTTGCCTCATTCCTCTTCCTGGCATTCTCAACAACACCCTAATTCATGACAAAGAAAAAAACCTCAATGTCTCATCAATATTTTATATGCAAAAATCCATAATAATATACAGAAACCTGAAAACATCTTTAATGTATTGCCAAACATATAATCAACAGCTACACCATTAGTTCTATGTGGACTATTGATTTTGTAGAGCAATTCTTGCTCCAGAGTCATGGAAAACTGCAGAACCGACAAATGACAAGGCGAAAAATAACCTGAATAGGCACAGCAGGTAAGTTGTGACCTTGTACAAGGCACATTGTGACCTTGTTGTAGTACAAGTTGATGTACATGTAAACCCACCTCAGGTATGGGGAGTCCCATAGCCACCTCTGCCACCTTGTTGTAGCCTGCTCCATACTTCCTGTGTGCCCACGTCATGTTGCCCTGGAGAAGACCAGATGCAGTACGCCAGACTGTTCAGAGATATACTCTTCGACCTATACCTGCAGTTTGCAAAAGAAAGGAAAACTTGCAACATGCCATTATTATGTGAATGTAAAAGCACAACAGCAAGTTACATATGTGTAAGACAACATTAGCAATCTAAATAAACAATAGCAGATACTAAAGTTAGAGAATTATACACCTAAATAAAGACAACTTAATGTCAAATGTTGAAAGGAGGTATACAGACCTGATGAGGACATTGTTTCGTGCCTCGGGGTAGTTTGATCTTCCCAGATGAGTTCGAAGCCATAGCCCTCCGCAGCCTGGTTAAAGAGGGATCGATGTGCTGTGTGGTTGCGTCTTTCCCTCGCATGCAGAGGTGCACAGCTGCCAGCAGAGCGTTCTCCTTGTATTCGACCAACAGGACTGACATGTTCTTACTGTGGTATCCTCGTGTGTGGTACACTCCATCTCCCGACGTGACTGCTCTTTTCCATGATCCTACTTTGGATGGTTCCTTTGCCGTCATGTCTATTCTGGCTCTCTGAATTTGACGGTTCAGAGTTTCGTGGCTGCATTGGTAGGCCCTCTTTAACTTTAAGATCCCATAGTATGTTTCCTGATGAAAGATTGGAATGGCAAGACCCACACCTAGGGTTTGTGAATACTTTTCATACGTTTGTTCATTTAGAATGAAAGTACGGGCAACAGAATGGCTTTTAATTTCATACTACAGAGTTACAGGTTCTTGTGAGTTCCATCTTTGGGAGACGTACTCATTTTGAGGTGGTAAGAAGTTCTGAACCGTCTTTTTTATATATTTCTGAAATCATTCCGGAGAAGAAAAAATGTAATGCAGGACTTGCAATCCTGTCGGTAATGCATGCAATAAAAACCCAGCATGTATCTTTTGATTTAATCCTGCTAAAGTTTTCATCGAAGTGCATGGTAATGGTAGAAAATTTGCCCCTAGAATGGTTATTGTTTAAGGGTGTCATGGCATAATGAGATATTGTGTCTTTTAAGACAAAATGGATTGACAGTGTAGTGACAGCTTGTGATGCCGTAAAGGTAATAAAAGTCCACGTGGGCAGAAGTATCATGTTTTGAGCCTAGCACAGGGAGTAACCTCATCTCTTCTCATTAGAATTTAAGTGTTGGATTGTTTTATGTTTGCTCCTGATTATATAACACAGTGAGGTTCATTTCAGCTGCAGGCCCAGCACGTTCTTTTGCCCTATCATCTTATTGCTGCCATTGTAAATGTATACCAATGTGTCATTTCATGTTACTTGAATGTGCATCTATACATCTATTTCCCTGCCTTCAAGCGTTTTTTAAGTACCATCCATATTATATAATATACATGTAATATAATATAATATACAGTTAGTTGTTAGAATTTTGTAAGAAGGTTCATTGAATGAAAAAGATAGAGACTACGTTTACTTAATTATTAAACACAGTAAGTGAATCATTGTTATAGGATATACCTGTAGTCTATTAGATTATTCAATTTTCCCATTTACAGTCCTATTGATATTTCTGAATATTAGTATATACATTCAATTTGTTTAGTTATTAGTTTACTCTTTTGACTTTCAACTTCATCTAATTTAGTCACTGACGTTTGTTATTTTGCTACTTAATTGTAATTTCAATTCAATTTTATAATATTATTCAAATTATTATTTTACAACTGCTGTAGCTCCATCTCTTGGTACAACAAGACGCCTCATTTGTGTACACAGATTCACGAGATTTCCTTCCAGCCATTTGCTTTTTAATTCGTTCTCTGCTGAGTTTGTAGAGAACCAGGGAAACATCACTTTTAATATTTGGGCCAGACTGTTATAAATATTTGTCCATGTGAAACCACAAGCTGCCCCTCCCCACCTGTGGCAACATGACGGGGACTGAGCAGATAAGCTAAGGTGCCGATGTGCCTTCCTTCAGCTGTAAACATCTCCACCCGGCTATTCAACTGATCAACCACAAGCACACGCCCCAAACTGTCCACAGTGATTCCATAGGGATAGTTGAGATTCCCTGCTTCAGTACCTAGACTGCCAAACCTGGAAATGTAGTTTCCATACTTATCATACTTGTGAACACGAGAATCTCGGTCGCTTGTGATGAAAATGTTCCCTTTCTTGTCCACGGTGACGTGTTTTAAGTATCGTACACGTCCTCCCGAAAACGTCACCATGTTACATGTTGGTGTCGACTGTGTGTAACTAGGATCAAACCACGAGGCCTCTGCCCTTGTCATCAGTATTATTCTGTGAGACAACTCGTGCCAGGCAATTCCATGGATTATATGGACGTCTTTACTGCAAGTAAACCTGGCAAGGACACGGCCCTCTTTGCTGTACTGACGTATATCATTACTTCTTCTATGACTTCGGAAAACTACCCACAGGGTATCGTCGCGGCCAGTGGTTATAGCATGTAGTTTGAATAGTCCTGTTTTGAAACTGCGAAGGTGATGTCCCTTTATGCTGAAGACCTGGATTCTACGGTTATACCAGTCAGGCACGAATATCTCGTCAGTCGAGGACACGGCCAGGCCTTTCAAAGCATGAAACTGGCCGGGACCATTTCCTTGCCCACCAAAGGTGACTACGCTGTCTTGTGCTGGTGCTTAAAAATAGAGAAAAAAGGTAAGTCTTTTGGGCACCGCTTTCAGACAAAAGAAAATTAAGGTAACGAATATTAAGAATAAAGATGAGTAAGTGCTACATGTATATACCCAATAGTAACTAAGAAAGGCAACAGTAAAACTGGCACTTATCATTGTCTAAGACTGTTTAGATCCAGGTCCTGTACCTTAACTACTTGTAAATGTGTAACTGTATAGAATGTTGTTTACCTTAAGGCCTACAGTGCTACCATATAGGGAAAATATATTTAAACCCACCTTCACAGTGAAACGTCACCTCCAGGTATTTCTTTACACTCGGACAAGGGTCACCAAAGTCATACTGTTTCACCGGCATGTAACACCTTTGTAACCCCTGACAATATTTCCTCACAATGAACAGTGTGTTCCTTGCAGCATGAAGTGTGATAAAGAATGGCGTGTTACAAAATGTAACCAAAGGTAGACAAAACATATCCAGACTAAGCAATGTACAGAATGACTAAAGCGACGGTCACAACCCGCCGTGCGTGCTTTTTGTCCATGCGTTTTTTGGGAGGCTACGTCTGCTACGTTTTATTCTGAAAACGTGTGGAAGGAGAGGCGTCGACGCACGTCACTCGCACGTCACTCGCACGGTTGAGCAAAGTGTAAGAGTTTGGTCTGTACGCCAAGTCTGGCCGTGAGCCGTTGCGTGCATCGTACGTTGCGCAAGTGGTAAGTGAGTTGTACGTGCTTACAACGTACGATCTCTGTGCGATTGCAACTTTGCCGTAAGGAGGCCGTACTCACACGTGCTTCTTCCGCACGGCACGTACGGGGCACGCGCGTCGCTCGTACTTGCACGCACGGGTGGTGAATCCGCAGACCGCACGTAGAAAAAAATTTACATGCACTTAAAGTTCTACGGCGTGTCTGCGTGCTCCCAAATCCGTAGGATTCCGTACGGAGGCGGTACTCACCACGCACGGATGCCCTACGATTGCCCACGTTTTTGCACGTAGACAGCACGCAGAAACACGTACGGCGGGTTGTGACCGTCGCTTAAGCGACGGTCACAACTCGCCGTGCGTGATTTTTGTCCTTACGTTTTTGTCGTGGCTACGTCTGCTACGTTTTTTCTGCAAACGTAGGGTGGCCGGCCGAGGGAGTACTTCACTCGCACGGTTGCGCAAGGTGTACGTACGTGGTCTGCACGACACGCCTGGCCGTCAGCGGCTGCGTGCATCGTACGTTGCGCAAGTGGTAAGTGAGTTGTACGTGCTTACAACGTACGATCTCTGTGCGATTGCCACGTTGCCGCGTACAGGCCGTACCTACACGTGCGGCGTTCGCACGGTTTCCTTACTCACTCGCACGGTGTAAGTGCGTGCACCTCCTGTTAACTTCATCATCACTAGCCGCCCTGGTGACTTCCGCGGCCCGTTTCTATGGGTCTTGTCTGGAAGTCTTCTTCTGAGCCTTCCTGGGCATCTTGGAGACGAGTTGGCAGCCGCCCGTCAAGTCGTCTTTATATACTGTAGAAATCAGGTGCGTTGCACGTGCGGAGCACGTGGTATGGTGCACGTGTGTTCTGCGTGGTCATTGAGCAGGTCAACTGGGAAGTGAGGAGTAAGCACGGATGACGCAAGCACCGTGCGTGGCACGCACGTGCTTCGTGCGCTGTCCGTAGAGAAATTGCACGTGAGAATAGTGAAGTTAGACTCACGGAGTCCGTACGTTGCACGCTCATAGGCTGTACGGGACACGCGCGTCGCACGTACTCGCACGCACGGGTGGTAAATCCGCAGACCGCACGTAGAAAAAGTATTACATGCACTTAAAGTTCTACGGCGTGTCTGCGTGCTCCCAAATCCGTAGGATTCCGTACGGAGGTGGTACTGACAACGCACGGATGCCGTACGATTGCCCACGTTTTTGCACGTAAACAGCACGCAGAAGCACGTACGGCGAGTTGTGACCGTCGCATTAAGAAACTGGTGGACGCGCCAACTACTAAGTACCTAATGCCAGCTTAGAATATAAAAAGAAACAGTTATGCCTTCAAGTACCAGAGTTGTCAACCAGGGATTGGGGTGTTAAAAATCCATTGCTTGCAAGAAATATTGCAGAGTGAAATTCGCTGTTTCCAAGTACCGTAGGGGAATTATCGATCATTTCAAGTATTTAAACAATGTTTAGAGTTTATAGGTGTTTAAACGTTAGGTAGTAGGTGTAAAAAGTCCTTCGGTGTAATGTAGCAGCTACCAACAAAGCTAAATTCCGTCTCGTGAACGGCCGTGCCTTTTGAAACGGTCGATGCCAAATCGCAGAACGGCTAACTTTTCAAATGTGTATCAGCACGGTCATCCATACTGTGATATTCCGTGGCTTAAGGCCTGGTCACAACCCGCCGTACCTGCTTCTGCGTGCTGTATACTTGCAAAAACGTGTGCAAACGTACGGTAGGGCATCCGTGAGTGGTGAGTACCGCCTCAGTACAGAATCCTACGGATTTGGGAGCACGCAGACACGCCGTAGAACTTAAAGTGCATGTAAAACATTTTTCTGCGTGCGGTCTGCGGATTCAACACCCGTGCGTGCGAGTACGAGCGACGCGCGTGCCCCGCACGTACCGTACGGAAGAAGCACGTGTGAGTACGGCTTCCTTACGGTAAAGCTGCAATCGCACAGAGATCGTACGTTGTGAGCACGTGCAACTCATTTACCACTTGCACAACGAACGATGCACGCAACCGCTCACGGCCAGACCACACTGTTACAACTTGCGCAACCGTGCGAGTGACGAGCGAGTGCCGTACGTAGACTCCAATCCTTCAGTGACGTGCGTAGACGCTAATCCTTTCCAAGGTTTTCAGAAAAAGCGTAGCAGACGTAGCCTCCCAAATATACGTGCGGACAAAAAGCACGTACGGTGGGTTGTGACCAGGGCTTTAGGGGATTAGGGTATAGGTTAGGATTTCAGAACTACACTTTTTGAGTCGGGTTTAAATCTGAGTTTGTGCCTCTTCTTTTTCACTTAGACCTTTTAAATAATTATCTCTTATTGAAAATGGTGCTACGTTTTATACGTTTTGGGACTTCAAAAAAAATGTCATGATACAGTCGGATATGGCATCGACCAGTCAGTGGAATGTCAACGAATGGCGACGATCGTTCTGAAAGGCGACGACCGTTTACGAGAAATTTGCACCGTTGCGTCGCGAAGCTGGTGTGTTACGCCGAAGGTCCGTTATACCGGCTATACAGATACAGGTAGCGACTAAACAGTTGCTGTGAGCAAGTAAAGCTTCGGTCACAACCCGCCGTACGTGCTTTTTGTCCGTACGTTTTTTGGGAGGCTAGGTCTGCTACGTTTTTTTTTCTGAAAACGTGGGGAAGGAGTGGGGTCTACGCACGTCACTCGCACGGTTGCGCAAGGTGTAAGATTGTGGTCTGCACGCCAAGTCTGGCCGTGAGCGGTTGCGTGCATCGTACGTTGCGCAAGTGGTTAGTGAGTTGTACGTGCTTACAACGAACGATCTCTGTGCGATTGCAACTATACCGTAAGGAGGCCGTACTCACACGTGCTTCTTCCGCACGGCACGTACGGGGCACGCGCGTTGCTCGTACTCGCACGCACGGGTGGTGAATCCGCAGACCGCACACAGAAAAAGTTTTACATGCACTTAAACTTCTACGGCGTGTCTGCGTGCTCCCAAATCCGTAGGATTCCGTATAGAGGTGGTACTCACCACGCACGGATGCCCTACGTTTGCCCACGTTTTTGCACGTAGACAGCACGCAGAAGCACGTACGGCTGGTTGTGACCGTAGCTTAAGGGGCTGTGTAAACGCAGGCTATCAGGTAGGTAGATCAGGCATGGTGGACCTACCTGTTGTCAACAAATTCACACCTGCTACAAGACGTAGAAGATTGAACAGAGCGATAACATCCACAATAACGATCTTGTATCTTCCGACCGTAGAAGGCATCGTCGATCGCAATCACCTTGTTCTCCTTACACGTCAGCAATATTGGCTTCCCAAGGCACTTCCTGGCAGTTTCTGTTTCGGGGAAAGCATCCCTCCTTTAGGCCATGGCAATCTACTTTTTGCTTGTTGGTCCTTACGACAAATAATTTTTATGGATGACATCAGCGAGAAACTTTTTTTTAATTGTCCTCTGACAGTGGTCAACAAATGGGAAAATATGTCTGTTACCATACCGGAAGGTCGATCACAGATAAACATAAAGAGGCAAGCCATGGTTCTGATTTGTTATTTGTCTTTTACTTTGATGTAGTGATGGATTTCATCAAGGTATGTGTGATATTTCGACTGAATCAGAACCATTTGTACAATGACTTTCAACTTTTATAGTTGTTTCAGTGACAAATGTATGTTGTAATAGTTGTGAGTAAACCTAGAACAATATAGATATCATGTCTTTTTAAACAAGGTTTATGATGTTGAAATTTGATAATTAAGGAATAATTTTTGGGATCACTTTGTTGTTGTTTTTTCGACCTGTGGAATTAGATTTGCAGTCTGTTGACGATGTCATCCATAATATTTACCAACTGTGCCTTTATTTTTCTTTAACAAATTAACACATAAGGTGAAAAATGGAAAAAAAAGATGCAATGACCGAATGTGAGTAAAGTTTCCGAATAAATCTTGTAAAATCTAGCAAATGTTTAAAAATAAAAAAACCTCAGTCCCTCCCACAACCAATGTTGTATCGTGAGTTCGGCGATAAAGAAGCAGCGCTACTAAACTTTTCTGTCCTGTGCTCAAACTTTGAATTTTTTCTGCAGGTCAATGTCCAATCACTTATAAAAATATAGGAACACTATGCAAAATATATGATAGAAACATTTTTACTTGTCGTCCATAATATCGGTGGGTTTGTACTTTCAGTCGTCTCAAGGCTGGGTGAGTTAGTTCCATCAGTGGTCCCAAGGCTGGTGAGTTAGTTCCATCAGTGGTCCCAATGTTGGTGAGTTGGTACCATCAGTGCTCCTCCCAAGGCTGGATGGGTTGGTACCGTCAGTGGTTCCAAGGCTGGGTGGGTTGGTACCATCAGTGCTCCTCCCGAGGCTGGGTGGGTTGCTACCGTCAGTGGTTCCAAGGCTGGGTGGGTTGGTACCGTCAGTGGTTCCAAGGCTTGATGGGTTGGTACCATCATCAGTGGCCCCAAGGCTGGGTGGGTTGGTATCATCAGTGGTCCTAAAGCTGGGTGTGTCTGTGCGATCAGTGGTCCAAAGGCTGGGTGGATTGGTACCATCAGTTGTCACAAGGCTGGGTGCGTTGGGACCATCCGTGGTCCCGAGGCTGGATGGGTTGGAACCATCAGTGGTCCCAAGGCTGGGTGTGTCTGTTTGATCAATGGTCCCAAAGCTGGGCAGGTCTGTGTGATCAGTGGTTCCAAGCCTTGGTTGGTTGGTACCATCAGTGGTCCCAAGCCTTGGTTGGTTGGTACCATCAGTGGTTCCAAGGCTGGGTAGGTCGGTACTTTTATTGCCCCCAGAGAAAGGTAGGCTGGTACCTTTGATACCCCCAAATATGGTTGGGTCTGCATTATTAATGCCCCAACGGCT
>NW_017803891.1:205729-209010 GCF_001625305.1 Branchiostoma belcheri
TATCCTTAGACTATTATTCTTGCAGTAAGAATTTCTAAGTTTTCTAGAAAACCATTCTGTACAGAAGAAAATATTTTTTTTAACTAAGAGCTAACTGTGCTTGTAGCAAGAAAACCATTCTGTACACAAGAAGAGATTTCTTGAACGAAGAGCTAACTGTTCTTGTAGCAAGAACATTTCTGTACACAAGAAAAGATTTCTTGAAATAAGAGCTGACTCTGTTCTTGTAGCAAGAAAACCATTCTGCCCACAAGAAAAGAAATACAATGTATATAGTGCTACCTAAATAGAAAACGGACAATAATGTATAGCAACTAAATGTTATTTTGTAAAGCATTTGGACAGTATAAAGATTTTATTTTCACATTGATTTTTGTACAATGTATCTAATTAAAAATATCAGTCCATCAACATTCTTGGAATGGAAACAGTTTAACAGTAGCTTTCAAAATATTATAGGATGTAACTAACAAGCCATTATAATTTCAGAATACAGATCGTATCACATTCTGATCAGAAACATATTCAGCAAAACTGAAGTTTTCGCATTATAGAATTGGCAAAGTCACACCTTTTGGACACCTGAAAACAACAGGAAAGACCTTGTTAGTTTGCATGCGTGTACTGAAGGCAACAAGTCAAAAGAGGATGCTAAAATACTATTTTTATTACTTGGAGTAAACAATTTAAAATTATATTAGAAAGCACTGTAATAAACTTTACTATACAATACACCAGAGATATATGATTTGACTTTGAAATTAACCCCAATGGTGTTGTAACAATATCTGGGCTATGAAGTCTAAATACAATGTCAACAGATCTTTAATATATAGGTGGGGAGGGGGGCGCACTTACCTTCAATCTGTTTGGTTTCATGCTTTTTCTGTTGCAAAGTTGGTTTCTTCAGCAAGCTGACCACGATCACCATTGCTTCACATGTACACAAGGTCCTTTTTAATTTGATTTTAACTTCAAATCTGACATGAGTCAGTAACTGACAAAAATAAGTAACCAGCGCGGCTCCTACATCTGACTTACATTCAAAACCCCCTAACTACATTCTGGGATTTGAATCAACCAATCAGGGGTTCAGAAAAGGTCACATGACAAGAAAAAACTAGAAAAAAGTTCTTACATCATCTTGAACATTACCAGGCAAAATAAGAATCAATTTTCTTAAACTTTCTGGTATTTTCTTAAATGTAGCTAAGAAAAACAAGAATGGCCTTTCTTAAACTTTCTGGGGAAGAAAATCAAGAATGTTTAACCCTCAACAGAACACCTTCCCGGACTGATTAATCTGTACACCTGGGGTCCACGCGGACCCCAGAACAGTTTTTTGCTAATTTTTAGAAAATATCAACATGCTACCAGCTCAATTGTTTTGCAAACTGATGTGGGAACCTCTGTGTCCACATTACATACAAAAATCATACATTTTGAACTTTTTCTATTTTTTGGTGAAGAAAAGAAGACAAGAAGAAATACCCTATTTTTAAACCCATTTCAGACTGAAGGGGCTTTTGAGGCCCAACTTTGATCTCAGATAGCGGCTAAACGGCTTGCGCTAGAAGTATCAAATTTGGAGACCTTTCCTAAAATGTGTCTGGAAAAAAGTTCATATTAGTTTAATACTAGTAAGTTGATGTTTTTTTCGTGTTGCCATGGCAATGGGTTTTTAGCAGGAATTTTTTTTGAAATTAGAAGTAATCTTGGTTTAAAAATAAAATTTTTATATTAAAGTTTTATATTAAATTACACTTCTTTTCCAACATTAATAACATCTAACATAATTAAATATAAGTTAAATCATTTAATATGCATAGATTATGCTGATTTGATGACGTCATTGGTCAAAATCCAATATGCGGGCTATATTATTAGCTCTGACGTCATTTGACGTCATGATTACACCAAAGTTATTAAAATTTAATTCTATTATTACACCATTCTCTGAAAACTTGCTAGACATACTATGAGTGCATAGAAACATATAAAAACGGAAATAAGGTAATGTATAAGAACGCCAGTGTATCCATTATGATCGAAAGCCGGCTGGGGTCCGCGCGGACCCCAAAAGAAAATCAGATATAATTTTTTCATAAATAGTAGAAACGGGGTTTTCTTCACTGTATTGAGAGACAACTTTGTGGTTGACAATTACCTAAAATTTCAGAAAAAAATCTTTAGAAACAAAAAAGATATTACAGAATATATAGTGCTGGGGTCCCCAGGTGTACTGTTTAGGGTTAAGAATATAATACTAGCCATATCTTCAGCCTAACCAAAGATCAATTTTATATCAGACTTTCTTGTTTTTTTTCTTATCAGTATTTGTCAAGAAAGATAAGAACTTAATTCTTGTATTTTCTTAAATGTTGCCAAGAAAAACAAGAATGATTTTTCTTAAGCTTTCTAATCAAGAAAAACAATAAACTTTAAGAAAGAATCATAAGCAGAGCTTTATTCTAATAATAGATTTAGATAATTAAATTTCTTGGTTTTCCAATCAGTGTTTCCCGAGAAAAAGACAAGAACCAAATTCTTGTATTTTCTTAAACATTGCTAAGAAAAACAAGAATGGCCTTTTTCAATCATTCTCGGTAACATGAACTAGAAATTTTTTGACATACACAAGAAAAAAATCTTAAATCTGACCACTTTGATGTCAGGTAAGAAAGAAATCTTCCATGGAAATTGAATGAGAAAATTTAACTTAGTCTGAGGGAATTTTAAGATTAAAAGAATTTTAATCTTGTAACTTAGAATCTTCCCTAGAAATATTGTCTTTACTAAAGAAATTTCAAGATTACAAGAATTCTAATCTTGTAAGTTAGAATCTCCTCTAGAAATATTTCTTCACCAAAGAAAAATCAAGATTTAAAGAAGCCTATTTTAGAAAAATTATCTCCACTCAAGAAAAATGAGAAAATTGTTCTTGGTGCAAGAACGTAGGTATACAGAAAATTTATTTTTTTCTTATTTTTTTCTTATTATTCTCCCCCAAAGAAAACTTTTCTTCCCATGAGAAAATAAGAAAAACAAGAAAAAGCATTTTTGGTAGTGTATGTGGTAAAATCGCCAACGAACCGTGAAAGAACGTGGCTGATTGGTATGGCTACCGTACACTGATAACGATTCCATGGGCTGATCCCGTTGTCTGCTCGGTTGGTCTTTGATTGTCGTTAGCGTAGTTACCTGCAGAGAGGCCTAACGCTGTACATAAAAGGTCTGTAGATATATTTGTAAGGGTATAATATGAGACAACATGGTTATTA
>NW_017803892.1:0-3581 GCF_001625305.1 Branchiostoma belcheri
ACAAGGACATTATACACATTATATACATCTGTGTATAATGTCCTTGGTATATACAAGATCCATGATACGACAGTTCCAAGAAGGTATGACAGCCCGTGTCCAAGACGATGGAGAAACCTCCACAGCCTTTCCAGTGACCAATGGAGTGAAGCAAGGGTGTGTCTTGGCACCAACCCTCTTCAGTATTGTCTTCACAGCCATGCTGACTGATGCCTTTCACGGCACCAAGGAGGGAATAGACATCAAATACAGAACAGACGGGAAGTTACTAAACCAACGTCGCCTGCTTGCGCTAACGAAGGTGAAGCACACAGTCCTGAAAGACTTCCTCTTCGCCGATGACTGTGCCCTTAATGCCACAAGCGGACAGGATATGCAAGTATCAACCGACAGGTTCTCTGGGGCTTGTGACAACTTTGGTCTCATCATCAGCACCAAAAAGACGGAAGTCTTGTACCAACCACGTCCCGGCAAACCTTACAAGGAACCTTGTGTCACAGTACATGGCCAAGTCCTAAACCCTGTGGACAAGTTCACCTACTTGGGCAGTACCATGTCACGGCAGGCAAACATAGATGAGGAAGTGAACGGCAGAATCTCTAAGGCCAGCAGTGTTTTTGGGAGACTTCGACGCAATGTCTGGGACCGAAGGGGAATCAAGCTCAGCACAAAACTTAAAGTGTATCAGGCAGTAGTCATTACTACTCTTCTCTATGCCTGTGAGACTTGGACAGTTTACAGAAGACATGCAAAACAACTAAATCACTTCCACACAACATGCCTTCGTAGACTCCTTAAAATTCATTGACAAGACCACACCCCAGATACGGAGGTACTTTCCCGTGCCAACATGCCCAGCATTCACACCCTCATAGAGAAAGCCCAAGCAAGGTGGGCAGGACACGTCCGACGGATGAACGACAGCCGCATACCCAAAATGCTGCTGTATGGTGAACTGGCTGAAGGCAAAAGGCTAGCGGGCCGCCCCAAGCTCCGCTTCAAGGACAGCCTCAAGGCAACTCTGAAGAGCCTCAGCATTCCCGTCGAAAACTGGGAGGACGCTGCCACTGACCGTCACCAGTGGCGCAGACTAGTCCACCAGGGCGCCGAGCTTGCTGAGCGTCGTCGCATCAGCCTGGCTGTCAGTAAGCGGGAGGCACGAAAGGCGAGGGAGAAAAACCCGTCTCTGCAGCCACTACCTAAACACAAGTGTGACGTCTGCGGCAGGTGCTTCCGGGCTAGAATTGGACTCGTCAGCCACACCCGGACACACAAGGACTGAAGTTGGGGTCATCATCGACTACGATGGACGAACATCATCATCATCAATAACGATATCCCCATCCCAGAGGTCGCTGATGTATATTCTGTATCTGATCCGATCCATGCTGAAAGCTCAGGCCTCAGGGGAAAATGAAGAAGATGGTAACACTATTGGAAATATTGAAAAAGAACAGCAAAACACTCAGAACGTCATGCTAGCAGACAGTACAGTGAATGATGAGTGTGACATGGAACCTTATGCTGTTACAAACATGTCCGATCACCAAACCTATCTCAACACAACAACAAATGTTCGCCAACAGGCTCCAAAGGCA
Source organism: Branchiostoma belcheri (assembly GCF_001625305.1). Classification (NCBI taxonomy): domain Eukaryota; kingdom Metazoa; phylum Chordata; class Leptocardii; order Amphioxiformes; family Branchiostomatidae; genus Branchiostoma; species Branchiostoma belcheri. The sequence goes on from NW_017803892.1 coordinate 1,599, forward strand.
GACAGCAGCATAGTGACTGATGATGGTGACATGGAACCTTACGCTGTTACAGACCATGAAATTTATTTCAGCAGAACAACAAACATTCGCCAACAGGCATCAGATGGCTCAAGTCATGACACCACCAAAAATGTACACAAGCCTCGCAATCCTCCAAACGCAAAACAACTTCGTCAAAATCCGATGTACATACCAAACAACCAACAACCTTGCGGTAAGTTTAATATACATTTTGAATGTTGTAACTGTTTTGACATAATAATTGTAATAATTTCCTGGTTGCATATTGGCTTATTAGGTATGTATGCCATGCATATGTTTTTTTCTTGTGAGAAATACTACTTATAAAACCTATTTTAAAAGGTTTTTGTTGCAAAGCATCGAAGATGTTTTCTCGTTACTTTTGTGGTTGTCCCGCTTCTGGTGGGAGGAATCATCACGGTAGTCTATCACAACACCCCAGGCATCAAAAAGGTAAGGTCAACATCTTTGTCTGTCTCAATTTTACCCCTCAAGTTTAGGCCGCCCCAATTTCATTTGTTGGTTCTTGGATCTTTCAGAAAAAAAATTAAAGAGACAGGGCACAGACGTTGGCTGAAGAGAGAGGAAAGTGGCGGGCCCTGACGGAGCTATACAGTGTGTGAGTGAGTGAGTGAGTGAGTGAGTGAGTGAGTGAGTGAGTGAGTGAGTGAGTGAGTGAGTGTGTGAGTGAGTGAGTGAGTGAGTGTGTGAGTGAGTGAGTGAGTGTATGTGTGTATGTGTGTGTGAGTGAGTGAGTAAGTGAGTGAGTGTGAGTGTGTGAGTGGGTGATTGGGTGAGTGAGTGAGTGAGTGAGTGAGTGTGTAAGTGAGTGAGTGAGTGAGTGGGTGAGTGAGTGAGTGGGTGAGCAATAGGTTCAAACATTAATTTTACATTTCTTCTTGTTTTTTCCAGACTATGCAAGAAGTTAAGAACTTCAGTACACTGAATGAAACAGAACTGATACATGTACCTACTATCTGGACCACTGACGGTACCAACTCACCCAGCATTGGTGGTGTCAATGGTACCAACCCACACAACCTTGGGACCACTGATGGTACCACCCCACCCAGCCTTGAGACTACTGATGGTACCACCTCACCCAACCTTGGGACCACTAATGGTACCACCCCACCCAACCTTGGGACTACTGATGGTACCACCCCACCCAGCCTTGGGACCACTGAGGGTACCACCAACCCAGCCTTGGGACCGCTGAGGGTACCACCCCACCCAGCCTTGGGACCACTGAGGGTACCACCCACCCAGCCTTGGGACCACTGATGGTACCACCATACCCAGCCTGGGGACCACTGTTGGTACCACCCCACCCAACCTTGGGACCACTGATGGTACCACCCCACCCAGCCTTGGGACCACTGAGGGTACCACTACACCCAGCCTTGGGACCACTGAGGGTACCACCCCACCCAGCCTTGGGACCACTGATGGTACCACCCCACCCAGCCTTGGGACCACTGAGGGTACCACCCCACCCAACCTTTGGACCACTGAGGGTACCACCCCACCCAACCTTGGGACCACTGATGGTACCACCGCACCCAACCTTGGGATCACTGATGGTACCACCGCACCCAACCTTGGAATCACTACTGAGGGTACCATCCCACCCAGCTACAGTAAGACTTAGTGTAATTATGTATTAATGATACTTAATATGTATTATCATATTGACTGGCTACATCTACCAATGAGATGCCTCCATTTCCCATTGGTTATCAGGCCATAACATCATAAGTGGTGAATAATGAAAAAAGTGGTCAGTTATTAGAATAACCAACCACTTCTGGGACTGTACCATTATACAGGGGACAGGAGACTAATATTAGACGTTAAAAGACTTGTAGACAGTATGTCTATCTATTCAGCAAAGTATTGTAGTGTGTTTTCAATGATTTATTTCAATATACAATACAATTAAGTGTGTGTCATCTGGGGTTA
>NW_017803892.1:4154-8729 GCF_001625305.1 Branchiostoma belcheri
CACCCAACCTTGGGACTACTGATGGTACCACCCCACCCAGCCTTGGGACCACTGAGGGTACCACCCCACCCAGCCTTTGGACCACTGAGGGTACCACCCCACCCAACCTTGGGATCACTGATGGTACCACCCCACCCAGCCTTGGGACCACTGAGGGTACCACCCCACCCAACCTCGGGACCACTGAGGGTACCACCCCACCCAACCTTGGGACCACTGACCACTAGTACAATCATGCATTAATAATTATGTTTACCGAAGGAAACATATTATATTTGCTCTATTTTCTCTTCTTCTCCAAACACCTAAAATTGGTCGATATTTTCGTAATTAGAGCCTGGAGGATAATGAAATTCAGCATGCTGGTAGGTTGGTACATAAGACACTAAACTGCGGTCATTTTAGCCAACATAGATGTCAAAAAATGATTTTATTTGAAAAAAAAATGGGTGAAAAAAGTTGCATTTTAGCCAAAAATCGAACAAAAAGAACGCGTTTGGAACATTCGAACAACCATGGAACAGCGTGTTCGATAACCGCGGGTCAATGACCCCAGCCTACGGAACACCCGATGTTTCCAAATATGGGCATCCGCCCTCGTATATGACGACACGAGAAGAGATCGGTGGACCAATGTGGTAAGTTTTCATTTTTTTGCATGTCGCCGCCGGCTCAAATTAAAAAAAAAACACTAACGTTAGTAATTTACTAGCTCCTGACTTGATGGAATCTCGTATGTTTAGCGATTTAGGCTTGTTGCTGTTTTGAAAATAAATCAAACAGAATTGTGTTCATCCGTAACTATTGTCGACTTTGTAATGTAGGTGCGGGGCCGGGGGAGGGGGCGTTTGTTTACGTTTATGACTCATGATATAACATGGATACTAGTATAACATTACATTTTGTCGTTTTGTCAGACAGTTTCAATCTTTTTTCGGGATAACACAGTACAGTTCATGGGATAAGCATCAAATCGGGATTCATCGGGATATCCCGCGGGATTTTTCGGGAACCATGTTGACTAAGATTTTTACAGACAGACGGTGCAGCGCATGTTTGTTTCCAAATTATGCATGATGATAACAATAGCACAAACAATAGCACAAACAAATAGTGTTTTTAATCAAATGTTGTTTTTTTTAATATTGAAAATTTCAGTGGCTTAATAATGTTTAGAACGATAACAAAATAATACAACCATCTTGGTACGAGAATTTCTGTCTGACCTTGCGATGTGGACGGCCCGCTAAGTACTGCTTTTGATGACACCCAACCCGCGCTATCTCAGATATAAAATCTAACACAGCCACTCGAGAAGTTCTTCTCCTAGATAGGGGAGGTCTACGCACGGAGTTGCGGAAGAGAGATTAAACATTATACAAAAGAGGGGGCGAAGCATAATTCAAAGGTTCTTTACGCCCTTGGATTTGTTTCCGACGATCAAGAATTGATACATTTCGTGTTACTGTGGCTGGGCCACGTTGCCATAGAAACGGCACGCAGCATAGCTAGCAGACCGCGGGGCACCCAATCATAGCGCACAGACGGGGACACGCCCACTGACTGGGCGGTAAGATTTCAAACTCAAAGGCCCGATGCTCCGCCCCAGGGACTCCGGCCGCCTGACGTTTTGTAGCGATTTTCCGCCTCAGCCCTGCACGCGGCATTCTATTTTTCTCATCCCGATTTCATTCCAAAACGTTTTTCACAAGTGACATCGAGAACTAGAATGCCTTTTCCACCGGAAGAATTTTTACCAGCCGCGTGGAAGGACTTGCTTTCAGGGTAATACGTACGTGAATGGACGTGGTCGGATCGTTGTTGATTGTTGATGCAAGGGTTTATTTATGTGTACGTGTTTGGGGAGGGGTGAGACGCACACCCCGGGATTTTGATGGGCAATCTTTTCTAATTTTCGTAATACAGAGACTACTTGACGCTCACTAGATCACGTGAAGACTTCAACAAGCCAATTTAGTACAAGATGTCACAATGAAACACAACATGCAACTCCAGCCGGTACGCCCCATTTTATTTGATGGTTTATAAACTTGACAGATTGATTGTTTATAAACTTGCCGAAAAATTCACTGGAGACGAAGGGGTTATTACAAATTCATTCCTGCTATTTTCTTACAGTTTTTGTAAGTTTTTCGCTGCACAAAAGCTTTGTAAAAATTTAGCAGTTCAACTATGACCGCGTGAGGAACGCGTTATACACAATATACACAATTATGACAAAGTTGACTGACGCGAGGGTGCTCCATTGGCCCTGCCCAGATCGCCCGACAGGACGTAAAAACATTTTGCACGCCGCCATCGGTGATAGACCCGCAGTAGACTTGGAGATCTCGCACCAATTTTTTTTCGCTCCGCGGTACGCAAGACACGCGGATATCTCACGGGATTTATCGGGACGCCTATCCCGAAAAATTCCGCATCCCGGTGATTCATATCCCGTGAAGTTATCTCTCATAATAAGGATAATTGCCTATAGGAATTTGACAGAAGAAATAGTGTTGGGGCTTCAATGTATATGAAGAAATATGTGAACGTCTGGTTTCACTAAATTTGTAAGTTGAGTCTTTTGCTTGCGTTGTTATTCTTTCATTGCATACAGACAACAGTGTTCTCTGTATCAACAAATTGGTCTGCTGTAAAATTTTGATATAAATCATATACCCCTTTGACATANCAATCTTTTTTCGGGATAACACAGTACAGTACACGGGATAAGCATCAAATCGGGATTCATGGCGATATCCCGCGGGATTTTTCGGGAACCATGTTGACTAAGATTTTTACGGACAGACGGTGCAGCGCATGTTTGTTTCCAAATTATGCATGATGATAACAGTAGCACAAACGAATAGTGTTTTTAATCAAATGTTTTTTTTAATATCGAAAATTTTAGTGGCTTAATAATGTTTAGAACGATAACAAAATAATACAACCGTCTTGGTACGAGAATTTTTGTCTGACCTTGCGATGTGGACGGCCCGCTAAGTACTGCTTTTTATGTCACCCGACCGGCGCTATCTCAGATATAAAATCTAACACAGCCACTCGAGAAGTTCTTCTCCTAGATATGGGAGGTCTACGCACGGAGTGGCGGAAGAGAGATTAAACATTATACAAAAGAGGGGGCGAAGCATAATTCAAAGGTTCTTCACGCCCTTGGCTTTGTTTCCGACGATCAAGAATTGATTTCGTGTTACATGTGACTGGGCCACGTTGCCATAAAAAACGGCACGCAGGATAGCTAGCAGACCACGGGCACCCAATCATAGCGCACAGACGGGGACCCGCCCACTGGATGGGCGGTAAGATTTCAAACTCAAAGGCTCGATGCTCCGCCCCAGAGACTCCAACGGCCTGACGTTTTGTAGCGATTTTCCGCCTCAGCCCTGCACGCGGCATTCTATTTTTCTCATCCCGATTTCATTCCAAAACGTTTTTCACAAGTGATATCGAGAACTAGAATGTCTTTTCCACCGGAAGAATTTTTTCCAGCCGCGTGGAAGTACTTGCTTTCATGGTAATACGTACGTGAATGGACGTGGTCGGATCGTTGTTGATTGTTGATGCAAGGGTTTATTTATGTATATGTGTACGTGTTTGGGGAGGGGTGAGACGCACGCCCCAGGATAATTTTTGATGGGTGAACTTTCCTAATTTTCGTAATACAGAGACTACTTGACGCTCACGAGATGTCACAATGAAACAAAACAACTCCAGCCGGTACGCCCCAGTTTATTTGATGGTTTAGCTTTATAAACTTAACAGATTGATTGTTTATAAACTTGCCGAAAAATTCACTGGAGACGAAGGGGTTATTACAAATTCAATCCTGCTATTTTCTTACAGTTTTTGTAAGTTTTTCGCTGCACAAGAGCTTTGTAAAAAATTTAGCAGTTCAACTATGACCGCGTGAGGAACGCGTTATACACAATGGCAAAGTTGACTGACGTCAGGGTGCTCCATTGGCCCTGCCCAGATCGCCCGACAGGACGTAAAAATATTTGGCACGCCGCCATCGGTGACAGGACCCGCGGTAGACCTGGAGATCTCGCATCAAGTTTTTTTTCGCTCCGCGGTACGCAAGACACGCGGATATCTCTCGGGATTTATCGGGACGCCTATCCCGAAAAATTCCGCATCCCGATGATGCATATCCCGTGAAGTTATCTCTCATAATAAGGATAATTGCCTATAGGAATTTGACAGCAGAAATAGTGTTGGGGCTTCAATGTATATGAAGAAATATTTGAACGTCTGGTTTCACTAAATTTGTAACTTGAGTCTTTTGTACGGTGGCCCCTAAGTACACTTAATATTTTTATGCCACGTTTATTTTCTATGGGTTACTTTTATTTTCTATGGGTACTTTTATTTTCTATGGGTACTTTTATTTTCTATGGGTCACTTTATTTCTATGGGTTACTTTATTTGTATGGGCACTTTATTTTCTATGGGTACTTTATTTCTATGGGTCACTTTATTTTCTATGGGTCACTTTATTTCTATGGGCACTTTATTTCTATGGGTACTTTATTTCTATGGGTACTTCATTTC
>NW_017803892.1:8749-34151 GCF_001625305.1 Branchiostoma belcheri
CTAAGTTCCTCTTCCAAGGTGTTGGTAGTCTGCTACTTTCCTTAGGGCTACAATTACTGCATAGTGTACACTAGCTCTGATAGTTGCCCACATCAGCTTTACCTAGCCAGGCCAGAAATGTGCTTTGTTCTATAAGGCAGTGTCAAGAACGGCCTTGTCTAAAAGTGCAACTGATATCATATCAAATTCTTTTAGATTTGCAGTGTTCAAGTCTTTTGACACCAGGGATATCTGCTGTTTTTGTTCTGTAATCCCTCTGCCCTGAAAACTTTTACCTTGTGTAAATTATACATAGCAGTAGGGTTGAAAGGTCCTTGATAAAGACATAAGGAAGTTTTGTTAAAGAGTTCACTATCAAGACTCATGCCAACAATTTTGAAGTGGAAAGCTGATATTTTTATGCATTTCCTCTTGAAGTCCTTGGCATGTGAAGTCTTCAAGTTCAAAATCACTTTCAAAGTGTTTGAAAGTATGGGAGTGTTGACGTGATGTTGTAGACCTTCCTGACCCTTTCTACGCCAAGTGAAATATCACCATAGCCAACTACAATACCACTACACACTGAGCTGGTTTTCTGGAAGTCTCTGGTTTTTGCTGAAACACAGGACTGGAGGACACTGTGCCACACATGGTTCTCTTCTGGTGGGTCTTGCCAATGTTTCCGAGGTCAGGAGGTTGGGATGGTCTCCCTGCTTGAGTAAATACCCTGGCACATTTGGCAATTCTTTGAAACACCACACAGGCCAGATCTGTGGCAAAAACACATCATTCCAACAGGAGGAACCGTTCCTAGCTAAATGCTTACTTAGTCAGACAGCAGTCAAGAGTTCAACTGTGCAGGATAGATGGGCAGCCTAGCATACTGTCCAGGCATGCTATTGTGAGTGTGTCTGAAGGAAAGGGGTGTGATTACAACACTGATTCCAGACTGTCACTGTGCTTTAGAAGTGATGCAGAGTGTGAAGGACATGTTTGCAAGGTCTCTATGTTTGATGCCACAGAGTCAAGTGGTGTGAAGAAAAAGTCTGTGAAAACAAGGCTGCCAGAAATTTAGACTATGATAGTGCTAGGGATGGAAGCTGTAGCATTTTGTCTTTGTAAATGGCAGCCATTTCCTGGGAGTGAAACTTCTAAAGAGACAAGAAAAAACGTTTAGTAGAAAATCAAATATTTTTTGAAAATCAGTATGCTGGGGTTATGCCAAAAAACAGTTACTCAAGCAACTGGATATGATTTTGAAAACGTCAGACGTTTCAGCTAGTATCCACTAGCTTTCGTCAGTGACAGTCACTGACGAAAGCTAGTGGATACTAGCTGAAACGTCTGACGTTTTTCAAAATCATATCCAGTTGCTTGAGTAACTATTTTTTGGCATATCGTATTACCTGGATGTCTAACCTTCATCGACGTAACAGTGTTCTCTGTATCAACAAATTGGTCTGCTGTAAAATTTTGATATATATCATATACCCCTTTGACATATATTATATACCCTCTTGGACCCCGCCTGATATAGTTATACGTTTGTATACATATGTATTATGCTTTCCTTTTGTGGTCTCGGACCGGAGTTTTTTTCACGATTTTGGATCCGGCGGACACCCTCAGACCGAAGGGCTATAACTCCGCCAAAAAAAGTACGCCGGGAAATCTCATTACATCAGTCAACGGAGGTTTTCAGCCGGCTTCCTATACAATTTTAGTTATTGTCCGTCGACTCTATAATTTGGGTAGAAACCGTAGTTAAACGTAAATTTTGGATACGAAAAATGTAGTTTTTTTGCAGTTTTTTCAACGGACCTGCTTGGAAAAAACAAATTTTCCCAGGCTAACGGCTTATATGCTGAAATAGCTTACTACTTTCTGTTTCTGAAAAACAGAAAAAAAATATAGGTTGTTGCGATAAGTTTTTCGCAAAATCCGGTGACGCGAACTCCTAGAAACTCCACATAGAACGCAGCTATTTGGGTCATCAGGCGACAAACCGCATCACCCTTGCTCGCGGACTAATACCAAAAACGCTTCGCTGGCCGTCCAACTTCACCGCGCCGAAAAACACTACAATCCCAAGGCTTTCTGATCAATTCAAAACCTAGTTGAAAATCTACAGCGATCGCCGAGCTATGGGGAGCCAAACCTAGCGTGACAACCTCGCAGATCCGGCGATTTACTGCGCACTATTTGGAACCCTGGTCAGAATTAAACTCCGACCCGGAACCTTGTGGTTCATTGACTTAGACATATATTATCAGTTTCTGCTCACTTTTGAAATGCTTAAAGATTATTGAGCAGTATTATGCGAATCTGTCATTATTGTTTCTAAATACACTGTGTACAGTCTGTGGTAGACAGTACTGCATGACATTTATGTGTGTGATAAAATTAAAAGAATAATATATATATATCATTTACGTTTATGTCCATATTTTACAACAATACTTTTGTACACCATATTTTCCAATCATGACGTGTAGAGACTTGCATGTATTACCAAGTGCTTTTACTATATTGAAAACATTAAGCACTTTTCAAAATGGGAAAACTGGAATTCCAAACTAATGAATGTATTATCATAAGGGTCATGATACATGTAACCTGTGTTGGCCCAAATATACATGTGTCAGGCTCCTTCACTCCTCTTTCACTGAAAACAGGTTGTAAATCCAGAATTTCAAATTTGTCCAGCACAAAAAAGAGTGTTCCAGAGATTCTATGTGAATTGTGATTTGTGTATATGTTGAGGTAACATATCAATGTATACACTAGCAAGACGTAAAATGAATTCATTGAATTGTTCTTGGTAATAATGAAAGACCCATTGTACGTTTTATAATTTCAAAACATCATGATCCTATTGGCTACCAGGATCCCACCCTCACATAACAGCTAGACCAGGGAATGACACATCTAACAAATTTTCATTTGGCCACGCCAATCTAAATTCCTGGTTCCTGTGTTACATGTAAAAGGAAATATATGTAGAAAAGCCAGGAGTTCAGCACCAAGGACAGGTAGCGTTACTAGTATTTAAGTTGCTGAATTTTCGCTAAGAAACGTCAGAGAACCAAGGAACAAATTGGTGTGGGCTTATGGTGAAAGAACAATGAATAAACATCCAATCAACTCATAACGCATAAAGATCATATGAGATGAAAAATAACTTCAATAAGTACGTATTGTTTCATCATGCCATTAGCAGCTGTTCTTAATCTACTTATTAGTCTACTTTTGAGCTGAGAGGACCCCACCTCACCCAGGCCTTACTGGAGAAAACTTGTTTCTCCTGACCAGAGATTTTGTCGGGACCAGTTCCCAAGACAGCTAAAACCACTTCTCAATCAGCAAACCAAGCAGTTTTTAAGGCTTCACCTAACGGTAAGTGTTGAGTCATGTATTCCTTAGTAGCATTTAAAATGTTGAGGTGGCAAGGTGGTCTTGTGGTTGGGGTTGTTGACTCAGAATCCGAAGGTTCTGGGTTCGAATCCCTTATAGGCCCCTTTGTTGTGCCCTTGGGCAAGACACTAAACACCTACATATATTTCCTCACTTTATTTGGGTGTTAAACAGCAATATTATTGTACATTTATGTACCAGTGAAAAGCTGACTGAATAAATTTTCAGTTTGAACTCCTGACCAGCAAAAAACATTTTTGAACAGCACCAATGGAAAAAACAACACACAAACAGGATCACGATATCTTCCCAAGCCTCTATCAGGTACAATTAGCTCTCTTTTCTTCTGGTTCCCTTGCTTTATATTTACTTTAAAATTTCTCATATGTTTGAGCAAGTAGGGGACATTATTACACCTTCCTTAAACATCTAAACAGGTTTAGAAGAAGAAAGCTATTGAGAAAAAATCTATTGGAAAACTGGTTTGCTCGAGTGTTGGGTCATATTTCCAAACTGTGGCCAGGCCAGACTGTTTCAGTCAATCATCCGCAGGCATCACATTCTGATGCATGTCGACTGCAGATGTGAAAAGGTTGTTCACATCAATGAAAAATTAACAATTTCATATCAATAATATACACAAATAGTCATCTTAATTATAACAAAACTATTTTGCTTTAAATTTTGTTGTCTTTTATATAATAATATAATTCATTGCCGATATTTTCTCTGGTTTAAAAATTGTGACCATAGTATTAAAGGTGCCCAATGCAAGTTTTAGGGCTTGAAAACCAGGTTTTGTTTTTATATAACCAGATGAAATTCCAACACAGGAAAGCTGCATGCCTATCGCCTGGTGCTCTGCCATTCTTATGATCCCCCCTTAGTGTACAGTAAATTGTGACCTGAGAAAGGTCATAAAAGTCCAAATTATACAAGTTTAAGGGAGAGTATGCCAAAAATTATAATGAATTGTTGTTGGTAGATACATTTTATATAAATCATACCCATATAAATTTTCAGATGAGTTGTGTATGATACTAGGTCTCCAGGACCCTAAATGTACAGATTTTGTCAGAAAAAAAAAGTAAAAAAAAAGTAAGAAAATCATTTCTAACGCCTGCTCCAGAAAAAAAATTTAAAAAAAAACAACTTCTGGGGGTATTTGTCCACTCTACCTCCATGCAAAATTTTGCTGAAAAATGGCAGAGTTGAATCCATTTAAAGACATGGTAGGAGAAAAAGAGGAAACATGAGAGAAACCAAAATACCTTCATGAGGCAATTTTAACACTTCTCCATCCAATAATTAGTCTGCCACATATACATTGTGTGCATGCAGGGCATGATCAGAACTGGTTTTCTCCCAACAGTCTTTTTGTATCCCGTGTCTACAGTAAGCTTCCCCTATGTTCTCTGGATCTTTATATTGAGATGTTACTAAAGACCATTCTTTCTGTTGGTATTCTGTCTCACTTGATTGCATTAAAGAAATAGAAGCCAATATACATTGTAAAACAGTAACTGAAGTTTGTATATTAGCATTTACCAAAACATTTGGTTGCAGCATCGCTTGTCCTGATCAAAAGAGGGCTGGCCCGACACGTGGGCTTCCCTGAGATACAGGCTTGAACTTTGATGAACTTACATGTAGTGTGGCCAACACAATTGGTTTCCTTTTTTTTCTTTAATGCACTGGTTGTAATTTACATTAGTTTGTTGCACATGCCACCACTGCCCGCACTAAGTTGTGCACCCCTACCCCATTCCTGGGTGTGCCGACAGGCACCTTGTTTAGTGAATATTAAGATGAGACAAAATAAGATGCTGTGTTGCATAGGATCGTAAAACATGGTTGTTTGCAGATCAGTGTGGGAAATTTCTTTTTTCTAAAGTGACCCGATTTACACACAGACAAAACTTTGCGCGTTCTTTGTAATGATGAAAGACCTCTTGTACATGTATGATTTCAAAACACTACGATGCTGTTGGCTGCCAGGATCCCACCCCCACATAACAGCTAGACCAGGGAATGACAAGTTTAACGTTTAACAAATGTTTATTGGGCCACACCAATCTAAATTCCTGGTTCTTGACTTAGAATATAAGGAAATACATTTCGTATAGCCAGGATATCAGCACCAAGGACAGGTGCTACTGTATACATTAATTTTGTACTGTTGTTGAAATTTTGCCATGAAATGTCTGAGAACCAAGTATTCCAAATCTAGTGGCGTCGGGTGGCGTAGTGGTAGATCATTCGACTGTGAACCGTGAGACCGGGTTCGATTCCGGGTCATACCCGGGACATGTCTGGACATGCGCCCGACGTTGTGTCCTTGGGAAAGGCACTTTACACGACCTCACTCCACCCAGGTGTGAATGGGTACCTAACTTCAGTTGGGGAAAGTCGTATTGAGGTCACCTTGTGGCGCCGAATGGCAGCCGCACAGACCCTTGCGGCAGTTCCACAAAATGTGGAACAAATATGTATCATGTGTATTATTATGTGTATTACCATTTGTATCATTGTACCATTGTAAACCCTGCATCAATTCAGCACTGTAAGGCTGTGTTTGCACGGGTGATGTTTGGCCAATAAACCATTTTGGCCAATAAACCATTAGTAATCTAGTATCTTATGATCAAACAGGTTTCCTACCAGGGCGGTGCGTTAGTGATGATATACGTAGAATTTTAGAAATAATAATATCATGACTGTAATGAAATACCTGGGTGAATCCTCAGACTCAGGAAGTAGACATTCACAAGTTATTGGCTGCTGCAGATTTTCTGCAAATTCTAGTCAAGTATTTTAGCCCTCAAATCTTAATAAAAAATTGAATGAGATTTCAACATAATAAGTGACTATCAGTATCACCAAGAAATGGTAGTGCAAAATATGTGTGGGTGTGATTCTCATTTTGGCTATGCCAATACAGTCAAAATGTACCAGTCCACCAGAGGAAAGAAGAATCCGATAAATCGTACCAACCATCCAGAGGAGCCAACCAGCCCAGGTCAAGATAAAGATCATCTGCGCTCTGATCAGAATATGCTGCACGCAGAAAGCACTGCAGATAATAGCCACATCCCCACCCCAACAGTCGCATATGTTGTACCTGATAAGATTCGTGCTGAAAACTCTGCCATGTACACTGCCTCAAGGGAAAATGAAGAAGCTACTGCTATTGGAAACACTGAAGAAGAAGTCAAACAAGTAGACAGCAATGCTAACAAATCAGGAGGCAAAGGAAATAACAAAACTAGGCGTGATGATGACTTCTACGAAGATGGTGACATGGAACCTTACGCTGTTACAAGCATGTTCGCTAATGAAACCTATCTCAGCGGAACGACAGACGCCAGCCAACAGAATCCAGATGACTCCCGGCATGACACCACTGTACACACACACAAACTTGACAACCCTCCTAAGACAGGGGGACTTATTCCAAATCCAATGTACAATGCAAACGTCCAACAGGCCTCAGATGACACCAGGCTTTGCAATCCTCCAAATGGTAAGTAAATCACAGACATCTGTATCTGTATCTGTATAGCCGGTATAACCGCCTTTCGGCGTAACACACCAGACATAAAACGTGTTTTGTAACACTTTAAATTAAGCGGAACTTGGCACTGACTGAGGGCTTATTATTTCTAATGATTTTATTGATGATAAAATACTGTACATAAATTTTCTTTCTACAAGCAAAAAGACAAAAAGGACTATAATGTACACAATGTAGTACAGTACTATATCTTGCTTCTAAACCCTAAATCAATATTGTTTGCGGGGCAGGTCTGGGAAAAACTGTGGTCACATAATTTATGGAAGCCAACACTTGACGATGCCCAATGGTAATGTTTTCTTCATTTTGCAGCACAACATTTTTACTATTTTAAGATTTCAGGTGGTTTAGAACAAAAAGGGGAATTTGACATTTTTGTAAGTCCTGAACTACATAATTGTGTAGTTCCAGGAAACCGGTACACAGCACTACATGCAATTGAAATAATTCTAATTCCCACAGCATATGGAGAACAATCTTTTTCGCAGGCACATGGCACGGCAGCAGCTGACTATTACAATAACACTGAAAGACCTGTCCTACCAAAGTTTTGCCCATCTCACCATGGCGTTTAAAACTATTTATAGTGAATTGCATTCAATTTGCTGTTATCAGGATGGATTTGGTCTAATGTTAATTATTTTTAGTTTGGATTTAACATAACTAGTAACGTCAAATATTTCTTCTCCCAATAAATGATTTTCAATGATAAAAGATATTATATAAATCGTTTATATTATTATAATTATGTTTACCGAAGGAAAATGTATTGTTTTGCTCAGTTTCTTCCTTTTCTTCTCCAAACACTGACCTCTGACCTGGCCTATGACTTGAATTGTTATGCCTGTCACCATGGTAACTGGTGTTGGGTTACTAATGTCGCAATTTCATAGTAGGAGTATGGTAGAAGGGATTTATGAAATAAAATTATAATGATAGTTTTTTTTACAACAATCCAAGAACATGGCAGCGTAAAGCTGAATTACGCACTAAGGCTTTAAAACAGACTCAACAATAAGGTCGGCTAAACAAACAAATTTAGACTCCTGTCACAATATATGTCGATGTTTTTGAGTAAAAATTAACAAAGCAGACCATATGCGACTTGGTAAACATTAATTTTGCTTTGAAAATGATACTTATTAAATTTATTTAGTTATGAATTAAGTTTCTGGGTGTTCTGTGCATAGTTAAATAATTATTGCTATTAATACCATAAATGTACTATTTATGTAATCATTCCTTTCTGTTAGTTTTAGTTGATAATTGTGACTCTGTCATACATATTTATATTTTTTTCTTTAAAAATATTAAAAGGCTGTTTTGCAGTGAATCGAAGTTGCTTTCTTCCTGCTTTGGTGGTTGTCCTGCTTCTTGTGGGAATAATCACCACAGGAGTCATCATAGGAATCTATCACAACACCCAAGGCACTACGCAAAAGGTAAGGTCTTTGTCAGGCTCAGTTTTACGCCTTAAGCTCCAAATAATATTGTTTCAGTCCTGTATTACTCTCATCAGGTTACCTAGAGAAGCACCAACCCAAAATTGAAAGCAAAGTAGCTAGGGCTCAAAATTCAAAGTTAGGAATAAGTGCACCTAATCTAAGAATTTATACATATAGGTGCACAGAAAAGGGGGGGGGGGCACAACATAAACTGAGGTAGAATATCAGTAAAACCAACTAGTAGTGAAAACCTTACTGCCTTTCTTCAGAGTTTCAATCTGATACATCTATTACTACTAACAGTAGCTGACTTTAGAATTTTAGTGATACAACAAATTGAAAGATTGCATCACAATATTTTTTTGACAGGAAATGTCTATAGTATGTAAAAACTATACATGTAGAATATGTACTATACTATACATACTACAGTGCATACTATGGTACAATACATGTAGGTGGACAGTAGGTTCTCATATTAAATTTAACTTTCATCTTCTTGCTGTTTTTTCAGACTATTCCTATGCAAAAAGATAAGAACTTGAATACAACAGAACTTCCTCCTTTGATGAAATTAGCAACCATCAGGTGCACAGACAGTGCCAACCCACCCAGCCTTTGGGGCATCAATGGTACCAACCCACCCAACCTTTGGGGCATCAATGGTACCAACCCACCCAGCCTTTGGGGTATCAATGGTAGCAACCCACCCAGCCTTGGTGGTATCAATGATACCAACCCACCCAGCCTTGGTGGTATCAAAGGTTCCAACCCACCCAGCCTTGTAAAAACTTTGAATTCATGACAATCCATCAAAAGCTTCTTGAGTTATCATGCTAAACCACATACATGACTGTACACACACACATGCACACACACATACATATACATGTACACACACAAATGTTACTGAAAACATCACCTTCTTGGCAAAGATAATTGTAGCATATTGCATATTCTCATTATACAAATTAGGTCTTTATTTAGTGAGTGATTAGTGACACAATCCATGTCCCCCCACGTTCCTTCCATTCTCAATGATTATGTCTCAATATTGAACAGTGAATTTGTTTGTGAATTTTGAATCTGAGAACATAGCAGATTACGGAATTTCTAAATTAAATATGACATGATATTAGCTACCTGAGTGCACCAAGAAATCCTAAACAAATTGGCCAACATATCATTGATTTCAACAGCATGACAGTCTTTCTGTATTATGTATTTCATTAATAATGGCACCGGCAGGGACACTTTGGGTTAATGGGGAAGTTGTAAAATAGGTGGAAATTTTGTTGCGGTTTTTTCGAATATCCTCTTCTAGCTAATTTATAGTTTTTGTATGAGAATACCACTTGTCTTAAAAATACCACTTTTCTTCGGTCCCCTGGGTGGTCATCTTAGAAAAATTTGACTATAAATCTGAGTACAAGGATATTAGATTGGTGTGGTCTAAAAGTAAGATGCTATCCCCATTATGCAGAAAGGGTCTGCGAACATGGTCAAATGCGACTGTCGTGTGTACCAGATAAGCTGCTCGTGATCCACGATGGCTTCGTCGGTCGTAGGGACAAAAATCCTCCTCTCTGTGGATGTGTGAACCAGTCTTGTGACAACTGTGAGAAAAACCAAGCCGAGAGGTAAGAGCACCATACCTCACCTACATTATACAATGTAATCCCACCCCTATATTATTAGCTAGCAACCCACTGAAAGGTCAATCCTATAGTTGCCTCTCAAAATACTGGGTGCATGTGCAGCTAAGTGCACCCAAATTTGGAGCTGTGCATTATTTTCTGTGGGTGCATGCACCAGTGCACTGAAATATTCTTGTAGGTTACATTTTGTACATGCACATGTGTTAAGATAAAGATGTTAAATGACCTAGTTTTAGCAGACCTTAAAATATACAACGGACGTTAAGCCATGCAGTGAGTGTGTGAGTGTGATATATTCTTAGACTATCACACAGACATGCACACCCTTTGTTAAAGTCTTGTTTCATAACATGACTTTTCGAGAGAAAACTAAAAATATATAATACATGATTGTACCTACTAGTAGATGGTTTTAGTAAGAACACTTAACAAATGCTATCCTCTAAATTTGGTCATACGAACACCTCACAAGTTAGGTAGGTCCACCCTTCCCACCTTGAAGTTCCCACATATCCCAAAAAGTCCAGTCTAGATATGGTTATGTTAAGTCAATTTACATGTTGTAAATTTGATTTTTACCTCCATGAAAAATGGAGGTATTGTTTTTGGCGTGTCTGTCTGTGTGTGTGTCTGTGTGTGTTTCCGCAACTTTGTAGTCAGCATAACTTCATAACGCCTTTATGGGTTGTGATATTTGGTATGCTGATAAGTTTTAGAAAGACAAAGGTCAAGGTCAAACATGGGCCTCCTGGTAGATGACCTTGGTACTGCAGCAGAACTTCCGGTTTTCGTATCTTTTGTCCTGAACATGCTATGGTCTTGACTTTTTGGTCACAGATAGCTTTTCCTGTCAGCAATAAGTGGTGTGGGTTTGGTCCCTCCAGCAGTTTGTTCTGGAACTGCAGGGGACTTTCAGCTAAAATGTTTAAAAGCCAATAAGTCCAGATAGGAACAACGTATTTTCATCATATTTTGGGGTGTAGGTAGCTGAGAGAGAGTTGTACATAATTAAATGCAAATTATGCAAATGAGGACTTAATTTGCATAACTAAGGAGGAAATTCTATACTTACAGTGTTTCATATAATAGTTCTTTTATTTCACATGTAATCTATTTAATCTGTGGCAGGCAAAACATGTGAAATGTGAAAATTCTGTGACTCCTTATTGGTGAATGATGGGAACCTCGTGACACGTGTAAATTACTTAATGGTTAACACCACTATACATACATGTTTATTATGTTAATGTAGAGGTCATTTGCATAATAATGAGGACATGTTGATATGAAGTATGACAAAGCAAGCCCATATTTCATGGAGGTTTGTGATCTCGGAACTCTAAAAATGCTTTCAATTAAAATCACTGACTGATTAATGTACCTAATTTAAGACCTAATCAGGTAATGACCCCACCGACGATGGCAAGACATTTTTGTCAGGGGTTACAGCAGTGCAACTGGTCAGCAAGTGGATCTTTTCTCCAATGTCCAGACACAAGAAACTACCTGGAGGTAACTTTCCACTGTGAAGGTAAGCTCAAGTATATACATTTACACTCAGTCAAACTTGTATAAGACGACCAATGTGTACCAGATCACATTTGGCGTTGTGTTCTCGCTGTAAAAACACCACCTACATGTACATGTACATGTACATTCATTTGGCTACACATACAATGTAGCTTCAAGGAGCCGTAATCCAGTCAGAAGCTCTGAGAAAGATGTCTAACAGACATTAAAAAGGTAAGCAGGTGATAAACAGATTTAGTTGTGTCAAGTAAGTAAAAAATAAATAAAAAATAAAATATCCTTTGACTGTATTTAATGTGCAACAAATACATGCATGTGATAATATTATTATGCAATATACATGTATATATACTATTTAGAGAGATATTTGTTTTGTTTTAATTCACTCAAACATCAATGATAAATAATACAAGGAAAAACAGTGTGCAGCGTGCAGCTTATATTAAGCCCGCCTCCTTTAGACTTAACAAATAATAAACATGATAATGTATAAATAATATATAAAATGTATTTCAATTTTTCAGGACATACTTGTATACTTATTTTTGTGTATCAGTATTTTTTAATTGATGCTCTGATAGGGGCTGTGTGCCTGAAATAAAGAATGAATTGAAAATAAAGATTGAATTTTGTAATTTTAATTACTTTGTAATGTATCTTTAAAAATAAGATACATATACAACGTAGATACTTTACCAATTTGAAAACAGTTCACAATGATGAAGAAAATTGAAGGACGAATCAGCAAATATGCTAGAAATTAATATAACTAAAATATTACACAAATGACAGTATATTGCATACTAAACAAGTCCACAACCTCACCTTCACCAAATGATGTTAACCATTCCGACTGACGAAATTATGCATTATTTTACTTTCATCATGGATTATTATCAGTTGACCAATAATCTAATCATAACTACGAACGGGTACATGTAGGTCTCATGAAGATCTAGAATGTACCCACCTACCAAGTTTCATAACAATCCATTTATTAACCTTCTTGAGTTATCCTGCTAAACCACATGCATACAATCATACAATACACCCCCCCCACACACACACACAAATGCTACTTCTTGCATGGCAAAGGTATAAATGCAGTTAAAGCATATAGGGATTTACAGCGACTGTCATTTATAGCCAATATGTATCATGTACTAACAGTACTATATATAACTTACATGGCTTAAGTCTACCAAGTGGTGCCCAATACAGTAAGATTTTTTACTCTGTTTTGCAGAAAAGAAAGAAAGTGTCACCTTTGGAGGGTCAGGAAATAAACCGGGCCAGTTCAATACTTTGAAAGGCCTGGTCGTGTCCTCAACTAACGAGATATTATTGGCTGACTATCACAACAGAAGAATCCAAGTCTTCAGCATGAAAGGAGAATTTCTTCGTAATTTCTCCACAGGAAACATGCATCCTGAATCCTTATCCACAGGCCGCAACGATACCTTGTGGGTCCTTTTCAATGGAAATATCGTTCAGTACAGCAAAGAGGGTCTAGAGCTTGCCAAGATTTCTTGCAATATCCATTTCAAAGGGATTGCCTGGCACAACCACTCTGACAGAATCATACTGACTATTGACAGAAGGGCTGAGTGGTTGAATTCTACTCACACACTAACACAGGCAACACCAACATGTAACATGGTCCAGTTGACAGAAGCAGGCCTGGGACATGATATTTCTTGGTTCGATATACAGAGTGTCTGTGTTGACAAGGAAGGGAACATTTACTTACCAGTCTATTGGCCTTCTTTTGTTCTAAAGTATGACAAGAATGGAAACTTCCTTACCAGGTTTGCCGGGAAGGGTAGTGGACCAGGGAAAATAAACGGACCCACTGGAATCTGTGTGGACAGTTTGGGGCGTGTGATTGTGGCCGATACTGCGAATAGCCGTGTGGAGATGTTCACAGCTGAGGGAGAATACATCGGTACTGTTGCTTACATGAATAGGCCGCAGTATGTTGCTGCAGGTTGGGAGGGGCAGCTGGTGGTGTCAAATTTAAAAGGCACTGATCACTTTGTAACCATTTTTCCCAAATATAAGGCCTAATTTAGGTCCACACAAATTTCTCAGACAGTCTTAAGCACATTTCAATTCAGAGACAGCACAATTTGAAGATAAAAATCAGAGACCTGGTAGGACAGTTGAGTCTGACTACATGTACAAAATGTACATTGTACATTCACTCCTGGGCAGACAGTACTATTTGGCCATAGAAACCTACACTGTACAAGTATGGCATTTGTTTAATACAGTGAAAGAAGTGACATAAAATATACTTACTTACTAAAAGTACTAGTAACCATATTCCAATTTCAAAAGTTATTCTGCACCAGAAAGTCACAATGATGATGAAATTGTTTATTTAGAATAAAAACACTAGCGGCCTTACATAGCTATAGGCTGAATTGTGGTTCTTTAACAACTCAATGTCATCTAAGACTAATATTTACAACGTAATAGAAAATTCTTATTACATTATAACAGACGGAAGGCGGGTACAATCAGTCAATATAACATTTCAGACATTTTAAAATCACTTGGTGAGTATATTCTAAAACTTTTACTCAATATAAAATTCCAGACATTTTAAAATCAATTGGTTGTTGGCAAAGTCACAAGGGTCTGCCTCCAAAATATAGAAAGAAAACAGGGTTGACCAGCGTACATTCCCACAACAGCTGACCAAAGTAAACAAACCCCACCTTGTATAACCTACTTTTCAACGATATGCATCTGCTCTGGGCAGGCAAGACAGAACCACTCACATCTCTCATTACACCCGGCTCTAATAAACCGTGAACTCAACAAAAAATGACAAAAGTGGGAAGGTTTAGACCCTATCTGAGTGTTTCTTCTAGTCCAAAAGTCTCCAAAATAGACCAAAATTTTCAAGAGGAAAAGGATTTTCAAAGGTACATGTACATTGTATTAACTGGGGACAGCAATTCCATCATTTGCCGAACAAAAGTCTCCAAAATAGACCAAAATTTTCAAGAGGAAAAGGATTTTTAAAGGTACATGTACATTGTATGAACTGGGGACAACAATTCCTATTGTTTGCCACACAATGAGCAACAAAATTTTGACATCTGCCCTGATGAAACTGTGTACAACCAGTAGAACTGCCTATTAGTAACTTAGGCAATATAGCCTACATGTATGTTGAGAAGTTGACTAGTGCCATGTCACCAACAATTGGTGTCCTCACCTGTGTTCTACCACACAACACACTAACAATGTTGTTTAATTGTTTGATATTAGTCATATTACTAAAACGTGATTAAAGCAATGTAGTATAAGGGTAACTGTATGACATCATCACACAAGCTTCAAAAGTTCCAAAACCAAGCAGTAAGAATGATACAGTGAACATATACATGTAGAAATATCTAGTCTCTATATGATCTTGGCTGGAAAGATCTACCTTCACGTCGCCAAATGCATCTTCTACAAACTGTATGAAAGTCAATCCACAACCAGTTACCTGCATACCTATTAATAAACATATTCAACAGAACCTTAGAAACCCATGCCTATCCCAGCCAACACAGTTTGAATCAGTCCTTGCGACTCCCAAAAGCCAGATTAGAATGTGCAAAAGAGCTTTAAATTTTGCTTGTAAATGTGCAATACAGTCCTTCAAAACACTGTCTGCACAGTTGTGTGACCTCTGACTTTCTACCCTTACAACCTGGCATGACCTCGACTACGATTATGGATAGCAATCGTGATATTGATGTTTTATAAATCTGTTCTTTGTCGTGTATGTATAGTACCTAGGGTCACTCTGTAAAGCAGTGTTGAGCCACTAAGTAATGCTACCCTGGTTAAACTTAAAGAACACAAAAAAATAAATTTAAAAAAAATCAAAAAAATAGATTCAATTGTTCGATTACCATCATACAAATACCTTCTATGTACTGCAGTGGCTGTTTGGCTGCCACTACTCTATTGGTTATGGGGAAGGGCAGCAGGAAAAGCATTCAGAAGCAATATAGCAACTTTTTAATAACTGTTAATGACTATATATTATTATCAATAGTAAGTTAAATGGGTGAAATTGACAACCCTACAGTAGCAACCAAATGGTTAATGATTTAATATGCAGGATTAGAAATAATTTATAATCAATGTAGACAGTTGTCATGTAGATGGCAAAAACTTTAAGAACACAGAAAAAATAGATTCAATTGTTTGATTACCATGATACAAATAACTTCTATGTACTGCAGTGCTTGTTTGGCTGCCATTTATCTATTGGTTATGGGGAAGGGCAGCAGGAAAATCATTCAGTGGCAATATAGCAAATTTCCAATAACTGTTAATAACTATATGACTATAATATTATTATCAATAGTAAGTGAATTGGGTGAAATTGATAACCCTACAGTAGCAACCAAATGGTTGATGATTTAATATGCTTAATGACAATGACAATGACAATGAACTTTATTGCATATTCACGCCCTACACGGGATAATGCACTTGAGTTAAATAACTTGAGTACAAGAATAAGCAATTCTTACATTTGTGTGCTGCGTCTCTATCTACAGGATCTAACTACAGGATCTCTTCTCTCTTTTTGAAACATGAATGAACAAATTTACATCTGTCATTTACATCATAGCACGTCATAATATGATTAATATGCAGAATTAGAAATAATTTACATACATGTACATGTAGATGGCAAAAAATGAATCACCCAATAGAGCAGAATTTATAATCTGTTATCAATAATCTACTTTTACAGAAACAGTATTTCTGTGTTGTGGAATCAAGTAATATAAAGAGCACAGAAACTGCAGCTATTTTCTCTTTCCTACCAAACAAGCATGGAAATTAACTGTTCTTCTTGTTGTCCTAGCACTGTCCCAAAATAAATTTCAATTGTCCCAAAGTAAGGATGAACTGTCCCAACCTGTGTTTTTTTTTGGGGGGGGGTATGTATGACTTCAACTTGAAGCCAACTAAAGCTTAATAATATGTTCATTCCCAGGCGCACTACAATTGCAGAGTAGGCAGGAAATTCGGGCTGACATCCAGATGTTGATCATTTCAATATTGTCCCAAAAATGTCCCATGGCGTCTTTTTAGTTGTCCCAGCCTAAATTCTAGTGGTCAGTGGCCACCTTTAATTTCAAGCCCTGCCAAGGTTCACAGCAACTGAAGCACTGTACATAACACAGTAAAACTGTTCCATAAACCTTGACAATACAAATAATTAATGTACATTTTAAAAAGTAATGAAAAATGAATCAGTATACAATCATTTATAATGACAGACATAAGATGATTACAGTTATAATTACAAAAGAGTGAGTTGTTATGATGAAAGGATGTATTGCAAGTTGTTGACAATTGTATTGTACCCTGTGAAAATGCTGAGCAACTAAGTCTAGGGTCTTCTATCATAATTGAATATTATGAAAGATATTGAGCAGTATTATGCCAATCTGTCATTATTGTTTCTAACTAGACTGTTTACAGTCTGTGGTAGACAGTACTGCATGACATTTATGTGTGTGATAAAATTAAAAGAATAATATATATATATATCATTTAAGTTTATGTCCATATTTTACAACAATACTTTTGTACATCATATTTTCCAATCATGAAGTGTAGAGACTTGCATGTATTACCAAGTGCTTTTAATTTACTATATTGAAAACATTAAGCACTTTTCAAAATGGGAAAACTGGAATTCCAAACTAACTGAATGTATTACCATAAGGGTCATGATACATGTAACAGGGGTCCAAATATACATGTGTCAGGCTCCTTCACTCCTCTTTCACTGAAAACAGGTTGTAAATCCAAAATTTCAACTTGGTCCAGCACAAAAAAGAGTGTTCCAGATATTCTATGTGAATTTTGATTTGTGTATATGTTGAGGTAACATATCAATGTATACACTAACAAGACGTAAAATGAATTTATTAAATTGTTCTTGGTAATAATGAAAGACCCCTTGTACGTTTTATAATTTCAAAACACCATGATCCTATTGGCCGACAGGATCCGACCCCCACATAACAGCTAGTCAAGGGAATGACACATCTAACAAATTTTCATTTGGCAACACCAATCTAAATTCCTGGTTCCTGTGTTACATGTAAAAGGAAATATATGTAGTAAAGCCAGGAGTTCAGCACCAAGGACAGNAGAACAAATTTACATCTGTCATTTACATCATAGCACGTCATAATATGATTAATATGCAGAATTAGAAATAATTTACATACATGTACATGTAGATGGCAAAAAAATGAATCACCCAATAGAGCAGAATTTATAATCTGTTATCAATAATCTACTTTACAGAAACAGTATTGCTGTGTTGTGGAATCAAGTAATATAAAGAGCACAGAAACTGCAGCTATTTTCTCTGTCCTACCAAACAAGCATGGAAATTAACTGTTCTTCTTGTTGTCCTAGCACTGTCCCAAAATAAATTTCAATTGTCCCAAAGTAAGGATGAACTGTCCCAACCTGTTTTTTTTTTTGGGGGGGGATGTATGACTTCAACTTGAAGCCAACTAAAGCTTAATAATATGTTCATTCCCAGGCGCACTACAATTGCAGAGTAGGCAGGAAATTCGGGCTGACATCCAGATGTTGATCATTTCAATATTGTCCCAAAAATGTCCCATGGCGTCTTTTTAGTTGTCCCAGCCTAAATTCTAGTGGTCAGTGGCCACCTTTAATTTCAAGCCCTGCCAAGGTTCACAGCAACTGAAGCACTGTACATAACACAGTAAAACTGTTCCATAAACCTTGACAATACAAATAATTAATGTACATTTTAAAAAGTAATGAAAAATGAATCAGTATACAATCATTTATAATGACAGACATAAGATGATTACAGTTATAATTACAAAAGAGTGAGTTGTTATGATGAAAGGATGTATTGCAAGTTGTTGACAATTGTATTGTACCCTGTGAAAATGCTGAGCAACTAAGTCTAGGGTCTTCTATCATAATTGAATATTATAAAAGATATTGAGCAGTATCATACCAATTGTCATTATTGTTTCTAACTAGACTTTGACAGTCTGTGGTATACAGTACTGTATGACATTTATATGTGTGATAAAATTAAAACAATAATATATATATATCATTTAAGTTTATGTCCATATTTTACAACAATACTTTTGTACACCATATTTTCCAATCATGACGTGTAGAGACTTGCATGTATTACCAAGTGCTTTTACTATATTGAAAACATTTTAAAAAGCACTTTTCAAAATGGGAAAACTGGAATTCCAAACTAACTGGAATTCCATATCATATCATACCATACCATATTCTTATCATAAGGGTCATGATACATGTAACCTGTGTTGGCCCAAATATACATGTGTCAGGCTCCTTCACTCCTCTTTCACTGAAAACAGGTTGTAAATCCAGAATTTCAACTTTGTCCAGCACAAAAAAGAGTGTTCCAGATATTCTATGTGAATTGTGATTTGTGTATATGTTGAGATAACATATCAATGTATACACTAGCAAGACTTAAAATGAATTTATTGAATTGTTCTTGGTAATAATGAAAGACCCATTGTACATTTTATGATTTCAAAACACCATGACCCTATTGGCTACCAGGATCCCACTAACAAACATCTAACAAATTTTCATTGGGCCACACCAATCTAAATTCCTGGTTCCTGTGTTACATGTAAAAGGAAATATATGTAGTAAAGCCAGGAGTTCAGCACCAAGGACAGGTAGCGTTACTAGTATTTAAGTTGCCAAATTTTTGCTAAGAAACGTCAGAGAACCAAGGAAACAAATTGGTGTGGGCTTATGGTGAAAGAACAATGAATAAACATCCAATCAACTCATAACGCATAAAGATCATATGAGATGAAAGATAACTTCAATAAGTACGTATTGTTTCATCATGCCGTTAGCAGCTGTTCTTAATCTACTTATTAGTCTACTTTTGAGCTGAGAGGACCACACCTCACCCAGACCCGACTGGAGAAAACTTGTTTCTCCTGACCAGAGATGTTGTCGGGACCAGTTGCCAAGACTGGTGAAACCACTTCTCAATCAGCAAACCAAGCAGTTTTCAAGGCTTCACCTAACGGTAAGTGTTGAGTCATGTATTCCTTAGTAGCATTTAAAATGTTGAGGTGGCAAGGTGGTCTTGTGGTTGGGGTTGTTGACTCAGAATCCGAAGGTTCTGGGTTCGAATCCATTGTAGGCCCCTTTGTTGTGCCCTTGGGCAAGGCACTAAACACCTACATGTATTTCTTCACTTTATTTGGGTATCAAACAGCAATATTATTGTACATTTATGTACCAGTGAAAAGCTGACTGAATAAATATTCAGTTTGAACTCCTGACCGCAAGATTCTGTATGAACAACTATGTAAGAGGTGCTAGTGTCACGGAAATGAAAAGAAACCTACAGTGGACCTCACTGGAAGACAGAAGAAAGATGTCTAGACTATGCATGATGTACAAAATGACTAATAAACTGGTGGATTTCCCAACTACTAAGTACCTAATACCAGCCCAGAAGAAAACAAGAAATAGCCACGCATTCAAGTACCAGAGTTATCAACTAAGGATTGAGGTGTTCAAGAATTCATTCTTTCCTAGAACTATCGCAGAGTGGAACTCACTGTCACCAAGTACAGTAGGGGCATTGTCTATAGATAGCTTTAAACAATGTCTAGAGCTAGAAGTTCGAGGGTTAGGTGTAACAAGTCGATCGGTGTAATATAGCCAGCTGCCGCCGCGCCGCGTGCCTGCGAAGCTGGTGTGTTACCCCGAAAGGCGGTTATACCGGCTATACAGATACAGATACAGATACAGGTACAAGCAAAAAAATTTTTGAAGAGCACCTATGGAAAAAACAACACACAAACAGGATCACGATATCTTTCCAAGCCTCTATCAGGTACAATTAGCTCTCTTTTCTTCTGGTTCCCTTGCTTCATCTTTACTTTAAAATTTCTCACATGTTTGAGCAAGTAGTGGACATTATTACACCTTCATTAAACATCTAAACAGGTTTAGAAGAGGAAAGCTATTGAGAAAAAATCTATTGGAAAACTGGTTTGCTCGAGTGTTGGGTCATATTTCCAAACTGTGGCCAGGCCAGACTGTTTCAGTCAATCATCCGCAGGCATCACATTCTGATGCATGTCGACTGCAGATATGAACAGGTTGTTCAAATGGATGAAAAAGTAACGAATTTATATCAACAATATACACAAATAGTCATCTTGATTATAACAAAACTTTTTTGCTTTAATTTTGTTGTCTTTTATATAATAATATAATTCATTGCCGATATTTTCTCTGGTTTAAAAATTGTGACCATAGTATTAAAGGTGTCCAATGCAAGTTTTAGGGCTTGAAAACCAGGTTTTGTTTTTAAATAACCAGATGAAATTCCAACACAGGAAAGCTGCATGCCTATCGCCTGGTGCTCTGCCTGCCATTCTTATGACCCCCCCCCCTTAGTGCACAGTAAATTGTGACCTGAAAAAGGTAATAAAAGTCCAAATTATACAGGTTTAAGGGAGAGTATGCCAAAAATTATAATGAATTGGTGTTGGTATATACATTTTATATAAATCATACACATGGCAATGTCACAATTGTACAGGTGTACGCACCAACGGAAGTGTCAGAAGTCACTGAAAAGGAGGAGTTTTATGCCCAGCTGGAGAGTGTTGTGAGTCAGGTACCTGGACATGATACTACATTTCTGATGGGTGACTTTAATGCACAGGTTGGTTCTGATAACACTGGTTTTTCCTCAGTGATGGGTACAGAAGGGACTGGAACCTGCAACGACAACGGTGAAAGACTTATTGATATGTGCAGTTCACTTGGGTACGGTATCACAGGGACATGGTTCAGACATCCAAATATCCATAAGTGGACCTGGAATTCCCCAGATGGACAAACGCGCACCCAGATTGACCATATAATTATGTATTTCTATTAGACAAAGACAAACAGTAAAGAACTGTCGGGTGTATAGAGGTGCCGACATAGACAGTGACCATCATCTTGTCATAGTAGACTGGGCAGTGAAGTTTAAACAACAGAAAAGAAAACAAGCCATTAAGCGCTATAACTTAGACAAGCTGAAGAGTGACAGTGTACTACAAAAAGCCTACCAGGCAGAACTGAAAGACAGCTTTTCAAGACTAGACCCCACTGCAAGCGTAGAAGAGGTGTACACACAGTACAGCACAGTAGTTAACACCTTTGCAGCAAAGAACTTAGACAAGCTCAAACCAGCAACAAGACCCTGGATACAACAAGACACATGGGTGGCAATCGAGGAGAGAGGGGCCCTAAAACAAATTGCTTGTAGCAGAAACACTCGTGGAAACCGACAGAGACTAGCGACTCAGGCAAAGAAAGTAAAGTAGCTGGCAAATAGAGACAAGCAACTCTGGTATGATGAACAAGCAAAGGAAGCGGAGAAGGCAGCTGCAGAGGGAAACACCCATGTGGTCTTTGAGAAGATTAGAGTCCTGTCAGGAGGAAATAAGAAGACGCAAATGCAGCCAGTGAAAGATACAAATGGACACCTTCTCACAGATGAATACAGTCAAAGTAAGAGATGGGCGGAACATTTCTCCTCGGTGTATAACAGACCCATCCCAGACAATCCACCGGAAATCCCACCCGCTGAATCTGACCTGCTGATTAACGTGGACCAATTCATCACGGAGGAAGTAACCAAGGCGGTGGGAAAACTAAAGTTGAGGAAGTCCCCAGGTGAAGATAGTATCACAGCCGAGCAGCTAAAGGCAGGGGACACAGCCTCAATAGAGTGGTTGCATCTGATTTGTAACATGGTCTTGGAAACTGGGGAAGTTCCAACAGCTTGGAAACGCGCTGTTATTGTGAAACTACCAAAAAAAGGTGACCTGACTATATGTGATAATTGGCGAGGAATAGCTTTGCTGTCTGTGCCAGGAAAAGTGTTGTCAAACCTCCTACTCAACAGAATCAAGTCTGCAGTAGATGAAGTTATGCGTGAGGTAAGATTAGCTGGTTAGTGTATCACTACCTAACATCCTGCCATTAACGTGTTAAACTTGTACTGGTTCGGTAAGATTAGCTGGTTAGTGTTTCACTACCTAACATCCAATCTTTAACGTGTTAAACTTGTACTGGCTCGGTAAGATTAGCTGGTTAGTGTTTCACTACCTAACATCCTTTCTTCTTAAACTTGTACTGGTTCGGTAAGATTAGCTGGTTGGTGCATCCTTACCTAACATCCTGTCATTAACGTGTTAAAATTGTACTGGTTCGGTAAGATTAGCTGGTTAGTGCATCCGCCTTACCTAACATCCTGTCATTAACGTGTTAAACTTGTACTGGTTCGGTAAGTTCAGCTCCTTAGTGTTAAACTACATAACATCCTGTCAATAACGTGTTAAACTTGTACTGGTTCGGTAAGATTAGCTGGGTAGTGCATCGCTACCTAACATCCTGTCATTAACGTGTTAAACTTGTACTGGTTCGGTAAGATTAGCTGGTTGGTGCATCCTTACCTAACATCCTGTCATTAACGTGTTAAACTTGTACTGGTTCGGTAAGATGAGCTGGTTTGTGTTTCACTACCTAACATCCAATCTTTAACGTGTTAAACTTGTACTGGCTCGGTAAGATTAGCTGGTTAGTGTTTCACTTCCTAACATCATGTCTTTAACGTGTTAAACTTGTACTGGTTCGGTAAGATTAGCTGGTTAGTGTTTCACTACCTAACATCCTGTCATTAACGTGTTAAACTTGTACTGGTTCGGTAAGTTCAGCTCCTTAGTGTTTAACTACATAACATCCTGTCAATAACGTGTTAAACTTGATCAGGAACGGAAGAGACGGTGCCCGTTGGCCGTCGTGTGGCCCGTCTTGGCCGAGGGTCGCTGCATGTACACTGAAAAAGAAGAAGACATATGCCCCTTGAACAGTTTCAACCTGACAACCAAATGCAAACACTGTCGACGTCGACATTGACCCAGAACATAGCCTGGGTCAAGCTATACATGTACAATACAGACAAACTCACACGGCCCATCCTGTCAAAACGGACAACTGTACTCACACATAAACGCACTAGGATCGCCACTAAATAAAAACAAACAAAACTAGCAAAACCTACGCATTCAAAATAGAATGATAGTTCCATCACATTAACTGCCATTGTCACGACTTCAACGCGTCAACGCCGTCAAAAAAACCAACAACTTTGGAACCACTAGAGTATTAAAACAGCACCAAAATCCTTACTTGGCCATATGTCTCTAACAATCTTTCATCGTAGTCTTCAGAGAAAAAGTCAGGGAATTTTCAGGGGTCGTTTTGTCTAAAATAATAATAGAAAAATAATTGTTTTCTATGGTGCCCGTTGGCCGTCGTGTGCCCCGTTCTTGGCCGAGGGTCGCAGCATGTACACTGAAAAAGAAGAAGACATGTGCCCCTTGAACAGTTTCAACCTGACAACCAAATGCAACCACTAGCTGGCGATGTCGACATTGACCTAGAACATAGGCTGGGTCAACCTATACACACGGCCCATCCTGTCAAAACGGACAACTGTACTCACATATAAACGTACTAGGATCGCCACTGAATAAAAACAAACAAAAAACTAGTAAAACCTACCCATACAAAATAGAATAATAGCTCCATCACATTAACTACCATTGTCATGACTTCAACGCGTCAACGCCGTCGAAAAAAACAACTTTGGAACCTCTAGAGTATTAAAACAGCACCAGTATTAAAACAGCACCAAAATCCTTACTTGGCCATATGTCTCTAACTATGTCATCGTAGTCTTCAGAGAAAAAGTCAGGGAATTTTCAGGGGTCGTTTTGTCTAAAATAATAACAGAAAAATAATCGTTTTCTATTTAAACTAATAACAGAAAAATAATTGTTACCTCCATGAAATGTGTCATGGAGGTTATATTTACCTTCGCCAAGAAGGTTATGTTTTCAGGGGCGTTCGTGTATGTGTGTGTGTGTGTGTCTGTCTGTCTGTCTGTCAACACGATAACTTGAGAAGGCCCTGATGGATTGTCTTGATACTTGGTAGATGGGTAGGTCTTGATGAGACCTCAAAATGATTAGATTTTGGACCCCCTAGCGGCTTGTTATGGTACTGCAGCTGAACTTCCGGTTTTGATATCTCAAGATCCAGACATGCTATGGTGATGAAATTTGAATGGTAGGTAGCTCTTATGCTGGGGAAGAAGTGACATGAGTTTAGACCCCCTAGCAGCTTGCTCTAGAACTGCAGGGGGGTTTAAAGGAC
The DNA here is from genome assembly GCF_001625305.1 of Branchiostoma belcheri. Classification (NCBI taxonomy): domain Eukaryota; kingdom Metazoa; phylum Chordata; class Leptocardii; order Amphioxiformes; family Branchiostomatidae; genus Branchiostoma; species Branchiostoma belcheri. The sequence continues at coordinate 33,688 of NW_017803892.1, forward strand.
AAATGTTTAAAAGAGGATAACTCAAGAACCGATTGATGGATCATCGTGATTTTTGGTATGTAGGTAGCTTAAGTGATGCTTGACATAATGATATTACAATTATGCGAATATTGATGTAATTTGCATAATTAATGAGGAAATTCTATAAATCAGCTGCATTCCATGATAGGAAGTTCAAGCTTGTAACATATGTTATTAAGAACGAGAGAAACACAGGCAGCTATTGATTTTGCAAATGAAGACTTAATTTGCATAATTAATGAGAAAATGTTATAATTGCCTAGTGGTAACTGCCTGGAATTTCATGCTTGGGGTGTTTGAAAGTTAAGTGAATGTGAACATAATTAAACATAACTTATTCAAATAAGGACCACATTTGCATAATTTATGAGAAAATGGCATTCTTTGTTAAGACAAGACTCTTTTGGTGGAGAATATGATCAACAGACTGATATAATTCATGC
>NW_017803892.1:34171-49151 GCF_001625305.1 Branchiostoma belcheri
GAGTTTGGGCCCCCTAGCGGCTTGTTCTGGAACTGCAGGGCACTTTCTGGCGAAATGTTTAAAAGCCAATAAGTCCAGACAGGAACAACATATTTTCATTATTTTTGGTGTGTAGGTAGCTGAGAGAGAGATGTACATAATTAAATGCAAATTATGCAGATGAGGACTTTATTTGCATAATTAATGAGGAAATTCTATAATTACAGTGTTTTACATTATCTCGTGATCTGGACATGCTAGGGTCATGAAATTTTGATGGAAGGTAGCTCTCGTGCTTGGAAAGAAGTCATGTGAGTTTGGGCCCCCTAGCGGCTTGTTCTGGAACTGCAGGGCACTTTCTGGCGAAATGTTTAAAAGCCAATAAGTCCAGACAGGAGCAACATATTTTCATTATTTTTGGTGTGTAGGTAGCTGAGAGAGAGATGTACATAATTAAATGTAAATTATGCAAATGAGGACTTTATTTGCATAATTAATGAGGAAATTCTATAATTACAGTGTTTTACATTATACTATGTAACCTATGGCAGGCGGAACTTCAACAGATACTAATTATGCAAATGATGACCTAATTTTCATAATTAATGTGAAAATTCTATGATTTCGTAATGGTGAATGATGAGAATGTCATACTTGGGACATCTGTAAGTTAATCAAAAGTTAACATACATCACGATGCATATATCATGTTAATGCAGAGGTCATTTGAACAATTAAAGAAGAAATTTACATTTACATATCAAGATCATATTTCATGGAGGTATGAGATCTCGGAATTCTAGTTTGTTTTATATGAAATAATAGAAAAATAATCATTCTCTATAAAGAAAATTACAGAAAAATTATCGGTTTCAATAAAATAACGGTGTACAAACCAGACACACTGCACAGGCTTACTTTCTGGCCCCTGCCCACAGCTCTATCGGGACCGGGAACGGATGTCTTAGCACCGGGGATGTAGACATTGGTTGTCTCACGATGAGGGTGTGTCCGGCGGCGGCTTGACGTGAACGATCTGTGCTCTCCAAGCAGAGGTTGTGGGGAAGATTACAACCTGCACAACCAAGAAATACGAGTATGTTTGTCGGGAACGTCCAACCAATTGTATTTTGACATTAATGAAAGTCTCTCAGATGATTATGAATGACGAATCATTGGCATGGCTAAGATTACATCGCATGTCTAATTCATGTTATTTGACATATAATGTACCTGATGCAATCGTTGTGCAATTATGAACATTTCATACTTGACTTGAAACAGCCCGCCCAAAACAGGCTAAAACAACTGAAGATTAATTACCCGTCTGGCATCTCCAATTTGTCACGCATTCTTTAAGTCAAGCAATTAACCCCATAGGTCAGAAAAACTGGCCCTAGGTGTCAGTTTTTTGAACGTCTGAACCTAGCTGTCACTGAACCGTACAGGTGCAAGTGGCAACTGCTGAAACGTGTAACACTATATACGTGAGACTGGCGACACAGCCCCACAGGCTCCACAAGACTAACAAGTAAAATTTACCCAAAAAGGGAGAATAATTTGGCAGTACAATTTCAAGTTTATAAAAAACACAACACATGTACACACAGTTCTCTATCATTGCTAACGTGGGCACGGGCAACACCTATGATGACCCTACCTCCATTCTCAACTGAGCTGGACAGACTCAATGGATACTTATAAATTGCAAAGATTATTAGAAACTCGTATTCGTAAGATAATTACAACAAGCACATTATTTTGCAAAAAAAAATACAAGAATTGAGAGTCTAAAAAAGAGAGGGAATGTTCGACCATAGAGAACCAGAATGACAATTTATGAAATGTATCAAAACGGAGACAACGAAATTGCACTGCACCATACAAATAAAACCACGCCACAAGGCCGAATAATGTGGGATGACGAGACATCGAAAAAGCATCTTAAAACATCCAAGTGACAAAATCAAAGAGATCCTAGAGAATACTAGTCAACCAGGGAGAGATTCAAATTTCAGGCGAACGTTATTCAGAACAAAACGGCTTAACCCCTATTTCAATAATAAAGAAATCATACCGTACCTTTGGGTACTAGGCAAAAACCTTGGATCAACGAAAGAATAATCTTTCTAACATTGGCGCTTTGAATACGGAAGAAAACGGCTTGATCTTGTCATAATTTTGTGTAAATGTTCATTGTAAAGTAGTCCTAGTTCTTTCTGTTTGTGCCGTCAGGGTCATTAAGGACTCTGCATTAGCACAAGTTCGTTTTGAAGAGTATTTAATGTTTTCTCGATGGATAGATATTGTTAATTTTTCTAACTTCACAATTGATACAATGACCCCAGAAGAAATATCTAGCCATTCCCCCCACACTATATGAAGATTGTCGTTGTCGCGATTTATGTGAAAGAATTCTTTCATGGTTTCTACAGACGGGTGCCTGTACGTTCTCACGGTATCATGCCAGGTGGGTACACAGAGAACGTGTGGGCGGCGTGACCTAGCTATGACTGCAAGGCGGAACTTCGGGTCTCGCGCGTGCTTGATCTAACGCTACCGTGCCCCGCTGGGGAAATTCGGTCGACATCGCGCCCTGCAGTCGGGTTACATGATACAACGTCTAGTAACAAATAAAGTGCTTTGTCAAGTTTTAAATGAAACGCGAAACGGACTACCGTAGGAAAATACTGTTAAGATATTTATACTATCATACTTTCATTGCATACAAGTACCCAAAGAACCTCTTACTAAGTAGAATTCATATAAATTCCTTCAAAGTTGAACGGAAACGTAATGGGAGTTATTATTACTAGTATCACAAAGTACAAATAAAACGTTAAAAACGGCATCTATGATCTTGCAGAAAATTCACTCGGATAATTATGATTCAGCCCTCACACAGACATGAGACGACTTGCCGGTTTCCTTCGGTAACCAAAACTGAGCAGTACGCCCCGCCTATCTAAATTACCGCTAGCGCGCTACGGGGAAGTTGAGGCCGAGGAGAGTTGGCCAACTCTTTTAGTAAAAAAAAATACAGGTACAGGGTAGACGAGCGCCTGTCCAAAACATGAGCTGGTTTAAGCTGATACAAAGAAGTACACAAAAGACAAACACGCACACGATCATTTCTGTGGAAACGACCAGCTCATCCACAAACACAATAAACAAGCGACAAGGGCAACAAGCGACTGTTCATGTTACGCAGACTTAAATCATTTGGAGTCCCAGTGGAGGACCTTGTAACAGTGTACTGTGGCTTCATAAGACCGATCCTTGAGTACTGCGCACCAGTGTGGCATCACGGACTTACCCGCAAACAAACTGCAACACTGGAACGAGTACAGAAACGTGCATGCCGGATTATCTTGAGTCAGAAGTATACAGACTACACCACGGGGCGTGCAGATGTGCAAACTTGAAACACTCGAGAAGAGACGGGCGGTCCTCTGCACCAAGTTTGCACACAGCATGACAACATCGGAGCGCACAGCTGATCTCCTCCCCAACACACGGCGACAGGAGCACGGCAGGAACCTTAGAAACTCTAACAAAATGACACTGGCGCCTTGCCGCACTGCTCGATTTCAAAACAGCCCTGTACCGTCTCTACTGAGTCTGCTTAACACGAACAAATAATACGTTGTAAATCAACCACACTCAGATGTTTTGTTATTGTAAGATTTTATTTTAATCGACATTTTAATACTATGTAATATTTTATGCTATTCGTCATATTGAGTTGTGTCCTATATAAGTGATGAAACGTACTTTCATGTACTATGTAAGTAGAACGTATTTCAGCCTGACGGGCTGCAATGTTTTACCTAATAAACCAGTCATTCATTCATTCATTCATTCAATAAAATCGCCACTAAAAATAGCAAAACGATCTACGAAATTGTACAACGGTTGTTTCAAAACAGCGCCAACTGGATCAAAGGCCGTCTTAACAGCTGATTCACAAAAAAGTCTGCTGACATTTACCAAATTAGTGACCAAGAACAGAAGGGCAAAGGTGAACCTTTATCCGTCACGAAAATACACACCAGAACTTTCTCTGTATTATTTCCCTTCAGATAGACAACATATTTTATTTTCCCGCGGTGGGTAATGAATGTCCGAAATACAAACATATCTCAAGACACACGCACAAAAAAAAACCAGTAAAACAAATTAATTGGTAACAAGTTACTAACAAAAACAAGTCCACAGACGGTCCTACAAAAGGGCATGGCTGTATACTCGAAGTTCCTAGGCTAGAGGAAGGCTTAAAATGATATCAAATGATATCCATCACTCTTCTTCAGCGTCACTGACATGAACTTACAGAACCAGTCAACACTTATAACATGTGAGAGTGTTTACTAGCGTTAAACGTTATCTGTTTTGCCAGTTCATTTCAGGCCTGCCAACCTTAGTATTTGGGTGGCAGCTGGACGACAAACTACATCATCACATTGCAAGCAAATTGTATAGCTGTAGAGGAATAAAAAAAACCACTCAGTCGAATACAGTGTGAACAAGACAACAGGCGCTCAAACACGCATCCTGCAAACAGCTACACACAAGATAATTGGCATTCAATGATTGGTACGAAGAAAAAAATGCAAAGCCTGGGAAAAAACAGCACAGGTAGCAATCAACCAGCTGGTCAGCGGACATACAAATCTACAGAAACTGAATCGACCCATAAGTGACTCCAAAACTGTAAATGTCAAAAAGAAAAGAAAAAGAAAACACAAACCACTACATCTATCACTAGAGAAGGGTGAGAGGAAAAGTGCAGGTAGACAACGTCTTACAACAGTGCAGACAGATAAATACAGAATTCATACACGTACGTTTTTAAACGAGTAAAAAACACGTTTGGTGCCTTGCAAGACTGATAACTAATCAACAATCGATTGGTACCAACAAAATCAGGAATAACACAGGCTAAGAAATTATCATTGATACAAGAAAAATGGATTCATTATCATCACCTCATGAGTCATGCGGTTGTCATCACAACAAAATAAATCTCAAACACAGTAAACGAAATATCTAGAGAAAAATAGAATGAAGCCCTAACGTAGTCAAAGACGATTCAAACTACTGCTGGATAAAATATGGAGATTATACTTCCGATGTTTTGAGTGATACATCCATCACTCTTCTTCAGCGTCATTTAGATATGATAAATTAACAACACTATTGTTTACCTGTTCTGTTAGTTCATTTCAGACCTGCCAACTTTAATCTTTTTGGGGTTTCAGCCGGGTGACAAACTACTGAAATTCAGTCATTAATCATCAGTAGTTCGTGTCCAACTAACTAGAGCGTAGAATTAACACTACTCGTTGACACAGCGGACTACAGGCGCAGACGAAAATTTACCGATCAATTGTTAGAAAAACAACAGCTACATGAGCAACATTACAAACGGTGACTAACAAAATTCAAACTACCCATAGACAAAAGACATACTCAGTAGCCTGTACGTCACCAGTGATCAATACAACAAACAAAGCCGGAAATTAATGAATTATACAAACTGCACAAATACACAGTCGGTACCTTGCGACACATTATACTTCCGACATCAGCTAATAACTTATAAAATATGTCCACGTCCTTGTCTAACTTCCCTTGGACAAAACGACTCGCCGAAGTTGCTGGACGCTTACGCCGTCATTAAATTCTTAAACAACGTGCTTTAACGAAATTATCGAAGATTTGCTGGCATCCAGGCTTTAGCGCCCGCAAACAATGTAAAACCGTGACCAACAGATTTCAAAACAAACAGGGACTAAGCGTTACTACTAACATCCCAATTTACGTCCACAACAAAGGCAAAGAAACTTCCGCTAAATTTCTAACCAGGCAGACCTTTTACAGACCTTTTTCTTTTACATTGTAAGATATATTGCTGGTGCTTCAATAAGTATGTCATGTCCCTCCCCCACTTTGGAACAATGTTGTCAACAAGAAAATGCCCGTCAAAAACGCCAATTTTGTTAATTTTAGATAAAAAATTACAATTTGGGGATCCTTTAAAAGTCCAAAATCATCCCCAATTGAAGCCATCCACTTAAAATTCTGCAAACAATCATTAAATGTCCCCAAATCCGCCTGTAATCTTGCTGGGATGGCGGAATTGGGGAGATATCCTCTTAGACTAGAAGCCTCTCTCAACGCCATCAAACATTTCATTAGAATACGCCAGAACGTGCCAGCTGATAGTCTCTCAGCAGATGCCCTTTTGTGTCAGCTTGAGCTGGACACATCAGGTGCTAAATGCTGGGCTTCTGGAGTTCGCAAGACGCTAGAGGAATGTGGTTTTGCCTTTGTCTGGAATTCGCCAATGTCCTCTGTTTTGAATCCCTCTCAAATTATTCCATCCGTCCACAAACGTTTAAAAGACATGTATTTTCAATCTTCCACAATGGAGATGCGTAACAACAACAAGCTAAGAACATATAGATTATTAAAAAACGCTTACCTCGAGGAGGATTATCTAAAGATTCCTAACATCAAACACAGAACAGCCATCACGAAACTCAGGATTAGCTCTCACAAACTCCACATAGAAAAAGGCAGACACAACCACATTCCCTTGCAGCAAAGAATTTGCCGATATTGTGATTTAGATAAGATAGAAGACGAGTGTCATTTTGTTGTAGATTGCTCTTTATACAATAGCGAGCGAAATATTCTTTTTAACTGTATTCAAAATAAGTTTCCTAGTTTTAAATATTTGAATAGTTTAGACAAATTTATATATCTTATGAAATTAGACAAGCCGTGTTTTGTAAGTTCTATATGTTCATTCATCTACAATTGTTTTAAGAAGCGAGAAGAAGTCGATCCTATAAACAATAGTATTATTAGTTTGTCTTCATGACCTGTACTTAGCTCGAAAGAGCATAAATGTGCAATAAAGGTCTTTCATTCATTAAACTGTTAGTACAGAGTCGAAGTGTCCATACCATATTGTATACTTGTGGCATGCATATAAGAGGAAGAGGACTTACCAGCGAAAATGTTTTCTACTGTCGACTCGTCCGGGCCATGTTGTACGCTTCCTGCCGCTTCTGCCCCGCGTCCGTCCGTGTAGCTTTATACGAGAACGCGTACGGTGAGTGAAGCCTGAGTGAAGCATTCCTATGCGGTGCAATCGTACGGGATTGCCGGACGGGTCTGGTGATTCCCTATGATTCCCCAAGCCTCAGAGTTCAGTTCAGCAACTTTATTCTCACTTCGGGGTGCATACCGGAACGTCTAAGCACCCACTGAAGCAGCGCGAAAAGTGATGCAGAAAATACTTGTTTCCGGACGCAAACGAAAGTATGAAACATCTTGGACACTGGGCGCTACTTTAGTCCAGATGACTCGGTCTCAAACTCCTCAGTGTCGATGGGAGCACAAGTTCCAAACTGTACACGAGTGAAGTCTCCAAGCTGGCAGCCGAAAGTAGTTGTCGATTCTGATACTGTGGTATTCAGTTGGTTCACACCCATCCCCCAAATTTGGAAATATCTGTCAAATGTACTTGAAGTAGTTCATCCTGATTGGAGGAAGAAATATGCAAAACTTGTCAAAATCCGATACTAACGTTGACATTTCTTGTCCAGACGTGCCAGATTGGCCTGTGCGAGATTGACAGGTAAGGGAATTGCCCGGAACACTAAGGCACTGGGGATACGAAGTCCTTGGCCACCGTTATCCTACACCAGACGTGGGCGTGAGAGGCGGAATACTGAACAGATGTGCTGTCTGTCACTCACTAGAAGGCCTTCAAGCAAGGTGACGGTAATACGAGCGAATACAAGGTTAAGATTATACAGTATTTATTACATTGGCGATATGCTGCCCCTGGATAAATAAATAAAAATGAAATGAAAACGGCGAGATAAGTGAATTATACAAGAGACGAATACCCATTTTGAGCCGGGGCGAAGGGCTCTAGAAAAAAATTATAATTGGGGAGAGGGCCTAGGAAATAGGATCTATTAAACTCTCTAACGTTTCTATATAATCTTAAAACGTGATTTACGTCCGATTTTCCGGTCATTGGAATCGGCTGATGTTACATTGGGCAGGCAGGTCTAAATCCAAGAAATCAGCCTCAAACGTAGGGACTGAACGATATTTAGTGGGGGGGGGGGAAGTCCCGGTCGTCCGGGGGTAGCGTAAAAAGATTTTTTCTAGGCCCTCCCCCCAGGTCCGACAAAAATTTCCTAAGGCCGACATGACAGAAAGACAGACAGACAGATAGATACGGGGACTGTTGTTGCTTCTTTGTCCTGCTTCGCCTTCCCTTCTCCTCCCACCAGGACCAGCTGTCGCATTCCCGGGAGGACAGGCACGCGCTGCCGAGCGGGGAATCAGTGTATGTACGGCGATCTCAAACTGGGGCCGTACAATCGTAAAAACTGGCCTAATAGCAACTTAAAGCAACCTACATAAGCACAGGGGCACGAATAAAAAAAAAAACTTGAAAGATTGACAAAAAAAACAACGAAATTTTATCGGTTCTGTCAATAGCAGAATAATTTGCACTGCTGCCAGGAAAAACTCAGGAAAAATGGGAAAATAATCATTTGACAGGTAGTTCGAGCATTGTCTAGACGAAAACTGCCAGTGAAAGTATCCAATTTTGACACGTTTTACATATCTTCTCTGTCCAATCCCGACGAAGTACCTTACGTGATTTTGACACAACTTTGACAGAGATTACCAAATTTGGGGGGATGGGAGTGGACGGAACTTTGAGAGAATAAAAATGGTTGCTTCTCCACAAACGGAGAGACTTGGTAAGAACTTGAGAAGTCGAGAGAGAAGCCCGAACATCGCTAGAGAACTCTCCAGATCTATCCGTGACTTGAGCCTGCTAGACTTGCGCTAAGACCAGCCAGCCTTTCCCGCCACCGACTGCTGTACTTCCAACATCCTGCCGGCCGTGAACTTGTCGAATAAAATCTTGTAACGGGAATCTGCTGAGTTTTCGTGGTTCTTCCTGACGTCCCACCGGCCAGCACACAGCGGGGACGTCAGACTCGTCTGCCGTGTCCTTACATATAATCATATATACAAGATCCAATTCGCGACCCACGGGTTTATTGCTTAAATGATATCGATCTTCAGCCCTGATCCAGTTACTTTGTACGGATATTGGGGGGATTAATTTGATATCGTTTGAAGCAAGCGACCCCCGACAGGCTCCGTGGGTCGCGAATCGGATCTTCTATGGCCCGGATCTTCTCTGGTATACTATCCCTTTATTTCGGCAAATGTCTAGTATATTTCCAGCGATGTCTCAGCTGTTTGTCGATACAGGCTTCTGCAGCGTCAGCCAAAGCTTTCCTTCAAGTCAGATTGATTGCTGGGAATTTTTACCTTAACAATGTGATGATAGTGATGTTTTGTGTAAGGGATTTTATTCATTTGTGCGAGTGTTTGTGTCAGTATTGCTTTTTTTTATTCTTGGATTTTTTTTGCTTTCACGATGCTGCTAGCCTGGGTGCCATCCGAATTTGCCCGTAGCCGTTACAAATTCGGATGGCACCCAGGCTACGATGCTGCTGCATTCAATGCTTATTTTTTGCGTGAAAAACTTGCATGCACACCCCGATCCTTCCACAACTTGGCTTCGTGAATTCCTGCTGTAGTCTGCATCTCAGGATGGACTTGGCGAAGTTTACCTGTGGTCAGCAAGAGAAAACAGAACATAAATGAATCTATGCCAACTTTTCCCTAGCTGTGCTCTTAAATTAACAAGATTTAGGGTCATGCTTTTAGACATAAATGTAAATATTCAAAGCATGTGAGTCAATAATTTTACAGAATGCAATGATGCGTACATCAAACTAAACAAAGGTTGAAAGTCATATGCATGTTCATTCATCAAGAACGATGTTACAGTACAATAACACATCAACTACATGAAACTTTAAAACTTTGAAACATGCTCCCCAGATCAACAGAAACAACATATATAATGTGTGGACTTACCGCTGTTTTGGTCCTTCTGTAAACGATACTGTTAGTCCATCTTGTCAGTGAATGTCGAGTGAATGAGGGGCACTCGCTGCGGGAACACAGATAGAAAGATAATGAATAAATTGAAGCCATTTCTGCCTTTCAAGAGACTCTAGAGGAACGCCGATTGGAATATCTGCCGGTAGATATTCTGATCGGAGTCTCAGCTGTTACAATCATTACATTCTACTGTACAGCATTACGTGCTATTTAAGTTTTACGACAATCACAAACTTTTAAAATTATACCGGCAGCTACCTGCAATTGGATTGAATGCTAAAACATTTAGGATATGTTATTAAGTCATAGCAATAGACTTCTTCCAGATTGGAGTTTCTACCCAGCCTCAGGTACAGTTGTAAAGAATTTGACCTGAGAAAAGGCTGCAGGACTCAGGGCCTGATGTAGGATAGGAAAATACTGGCACGTTGTTGATATAATAATCAATCTGGACAGGTAAGTCTTATCAGAGGGGAGAGGATATTACTTGTAGGTAAGGGCGGAAAATCCTGGAGGAACATGTAAGGTGGTTAAAACTTTACGTAAACAAAATTCCGACGCCCTCTTACATGATAAAAGATAACAGGTGTTTGTCCATCTCACCAGTGAATTCCTTCTGTAGCCCGGGAGTGGGTATGGGCATGGCGTAGCTCACCTTCGGGGACAAAGAGAGAAAAAGACATGAATAAATTGAAGCCGTTCCCAGAGATACAAATAGGATTGGCTTCCATATTTGCAAATATATGTCAGGATCCCCGTAAACTCACGGTGGAACATGTCAAGTTGCTGAAATTATGACCTACACTAAAATGATGAAAGATAACAGGTGTGGTAAAGCAACTTAAGAATACGTACTTGCTTAGTGCCCATCAACATGTCATAATGATCAATTGGATCAGTAATAACATTGAAAGTAGGCCGCTTGGGCGACGGCGTACGCCGACACAAAAGCATATAAGGGGGCACACCCCAGTTTTTGTTGGGTCACAGTTCGATTCTGCACACCCTCAACTCTATTTCAGGAAATAATTCTTAAGCCGAAACACTGTTTGCAAACGAAGGACATCCCTCTAGCTACGAGAACAATCGAATTTCAGTTTCCATAACCTCTCAAATTGTAAAGAATTTTTCGATGAAAAAAAAATGATGCCAAAAACTGGGCATTTTTACGTGCAATTAAACCCATCACCAATAATTTAGCCACCAAAATGACTTATACTGTCGAAAGAGAATGTATTATCAAGAAAAGTATAAAGCAAATCCTAACACTGAGATTATCACAATAGCCCGTCGCGTGAGGCATAGCGACAGCACCCCCAGAACGCATACAATGCATATCTGGGTCAAACCGAAGCACCGCACTCAAGGCGGAAGGACGGGCCGGAAGTAAGCCTCGGCCCCAAAACCAATTTTCAACCCAAAGATGCCACTTTTTACACTTTCCAGCAATGTTAGTAGTTTAAACTACTAACATTTTAACTATTAAATACCATTTTGCAGCAGATTATTAGAAATGTGACCATCGAAACCCCTTCGTCACTTTTTTACCGCGCACTGCCACGGATATCGTTACAATTTCAAAACTAGTTGACACAATGACACGCGGTTAACGAAACGCTTACTGACCGAATTAATAACCACAGCACTAACTAAAATAGAAAACAACAACTGCTATGTGGGGACCGGTGTAGAGAGGGGAGGTACAAGTACACTGTAGTAACCTCTGATAATATACATGGCATTACATGTGCAAACACAACGCGTTTACAAACAAACAGGTAATGCATAATTGTAATAATATCATAGACGAGTGCAAAAACTTGTTTGGTGTCATGCGAAACTAACAAAAAATCCTATAAGATTGGTACGAAGGAAAACAGGAAAAACGGAGACGGCAAAATGTTGTTGATTTAATCAAAACAGCAAGGATGGTTATCATTATCTCATGCACCATGTATAGTCGAACAACAAAATAAGTTCTCAAACTCACAATAAACTAAAGCGAACAAGAATGGAGTCCTAATTCTATATTGTATGTCTGCAATGTTGGTATGGAAATAAAGAATTGGATTGGATTGAATTGTGTGTATAAAGCGAGCAAGAATGGAGTCCTACCTTATGTGTACCACATACATGTTTATATCGACATAATGTGAAGATATGACACGATGACGAAACGAAGCGTCTGCTATACTTCCTGGATGAGCCTACTGTACTTCCTCACCTGACAGGCGGCCTCTCTGACAGACGTCGTTAAAAAGGATATAATATGTGCAAGTCGATCTACACTGCCCTACTGGGGCCCGGTGCAGGTAATGTTAACTAACCAGAATGACCAACTACAGGGAGTTAGCTAAGACCGTGTTTGGCAGCTGGTATAAACACACGGAGTAAAGTCAAGTTGTTGAATTTTAAGAACCCAACGTCACCACGACAACAACATCAACAGACTGATGTTGCCAATATTTTCTTCCGCTATTTTTTAAACAAAGGAACGGGTAAGGGCTTTGAGTACCACTTACTGAATCCCCTTTTCCGTAGTTGGTCAGTCTTTTCAAAGTTTCCTTGATTCAAATTCCTTGCCTTTTCCCTTTGGTGTCTGAAATGGAGCAGAAACTGCACAAATTAAATACACACGTACGTCAAAAAGTCAAAGATTTATTTCATTCGAAATATTTCAATTTTTGGTGCAGAAATGGTACATGATGCCCCTGTCAAAATAAGGGAAGAAAATGGCTACTTCAGTTTGTCGATGCTGCATGTTCCGATGAAAACGTTGGACCCTTGAAATTCTCAGCTGGTGAGTTGCTGTTTCGAACACCTTGACGCTGTTATAATTTGTTTGAATAACAAATTACACCTTTGAATAACATCCAGTACAAGTGCTTTGTAAGGAGCCACTTCTTCTGGAGTGCAAATTCCTCAAATCAAGGTATCACGATCTCAGGTCACGACGCTTTTGCTGGGATAGACAAACACTGAAGAAAAGCATTCAGAGCCACCGCTACATAAGGAGCCCATTTCATCTGGTGTGACTATTCCTACATTCATCCTCGTGGCACCTCCAGCCACGAACCACTTCGAGCCACAGGCATCCACCAGAACCAGAAGCCCGATCGTCCATATAACGTCTGAACACTACCGAGGTGAGTCGGTGAATCTGTACTTGTTTTTGATTTTCTCATTTTTTTCTTTATCTTTACTGCACTCAAAACTGACTCAACGCACGGCAAACCTATTTTGTTCTGCCGATTCTGCCGATCTGAAAAAGAGCTGACCAGTCTAAATTCTCAACAACCGATGCAGGACTGCGCGCGTGGTGTCGTCACATGATTTTGTTCTGCCGATCCACAAAAGAACTGATCACTCCACAATCCTAAAAATCGACGGCGTCGGATTGAGGACATGGCACTGTATTTCATCTGACGATCCGTAAAAGGACTATTAGATAGTCCACAATCACAAGAACCGATGCCTTGAACGCATGGCGTCGTGTTTTGTTCTGCCGATATACGCGATCCGCAAAAAAGATAGACGAGTTTGCAATCTCAACAACAACAACCGACGAAGGAATGAGCGCACGGCACCGTATTTTGATCCGCAAAAGAACTGAAGTGGCCACAGCCGACATCCCTTGAACCGACGCCGAAATATTGAGTGCACGGTGCCGTCATTGCATCTGAAGATCCGCTAGAGAGGATAACTATAAAATCGTTTGACAGATCGTCGTGTTTTTTTATCATGTAGGTAGCTTAAGTGATGCTTGATATAACCGAGGTACAATTCTGCAAATCAGGATCTAATTTGCATAATTAATGCAGAAATTCTGCTGTGTTCAATATTAGGGCTTGTGACACTTGTGACATATGTAATTGAAAAGACAGGATCTTTGGCAGATATTGATTATGTAAATGAAGACCTAATTTGCATAATTAATGGGAACTATACAATGTGATTGATTTTCGCCTGTTCTCAAAAAAAAAAGATCACATCCTCCGAGGCTCTGGTCTGGCTCTAGGCCTGGGTAATCCATGGTAGTTAGCGACAATACGGAGCCGGTGGTAACTCTGGCTGCCGAAGCTCTACCTACGTACAGTGCCGACGCTATGTACTGCCGAAAATTCACAATACCAGCTTTGTACTCCTGTGTTTTAGTAGCATTTCTATTTTTGGTCGGATTTTTTTTATTCGCCCGTGTGTCCTCAGAGGATGTCGTCCATAAAATTAAGTCGGTGTGGCCTTATCACACTGGCACATCGAACGTCATCACGGCCCAGGTATGACTGGTATTTCACGGAGGCGATGGTTGACTTCATGTTCGCTACATCTCTAGCGTTTCTAATGTTCCATTCTTCACATGGGTTGAATATTTGGTTCTGCCCACTGGCGTTTTTACAAAAAGGACATTTTCGATTATTCCTAACCATTATTCCCACAGTCAGGATTTCCACCGAGTGCTCTGCGTTTCGTGGAAGAATAGGAACAGGAAATGACTTAAACCAAATAAAGACAAAGCCCGCACCTGGCAGTACCTTGCACATAAGATCACGTAAGTGAAGGAAATGGCGGGAGTAAGAAGTCTTCTCCGCGTTGTTCTGGGTTTTCTGTGGATTTGGGAGAGTCGTGGACAGACAGGTAAGATGTTTGTCTGGTGGTAGAATGACATGTAGTTACATGGCCGTAGCCAGGATTTTGAATGGGTGGGGGGGGGTGGGGTTCTTCCGACTGCTTGAGGGGACCTCGAGCGCCGTTCTCCTTACAAAATTTTGAAAAATGAACCTTCTAAAATGGCATTTCGTGCATCTTTGAGAGGATTTCCAAGAAAAAATCAGAGATAAATTTTTATTCAATGACAAAGGGAGCAGTTTTTCTAGGATTCCAGTCCATCTTTTCAAGAAAAATCGTGGACCTTTACATAAAAAGTGGACCAAACCGTAGCCAGGGGGGTCCGAACCCCCCGGAACCCCCTGGCTAC
>NW_017803892.1:49171-81878 GCF_001625305.1 Branchiostoma belcheri
TCGTTTTCTCGCACATGTATCATTTGTGAGTATCCTTTCCTAACTAGAAGTACTTAGGATCCTATGTTGTCTTTTACGAACAGCCTGCCCAGAGTTACCTGTTCCAACCAACGGCAACAGGGCAGGAGGTCATTTTCATGGAGATACAGTCACCTTTTCCTGTAACGAAGGCCACGAACTGATCGGTTCTGAGAACAGAAGATGCCAGACCAACCAGAGCTGGTCCGGCGTACAGCCCATTTGCTCCAGTAGGTGACATCTTTTTACATTATTGTATAATAAAAAATTGTAATTGTGTATTGGAAGTGATCATCAGTTTACAATATACTGTATAATACGTTTAACTATGTCCTGCTTTTGCTTTACAAATCGCAATGCTGGTGATAAAAATATGTATAAGTCTCTCGTCATGGAAATTAATTTACATGTTCTAGTAGGACTTGCTTTCACCATTGTCCAATATAAAATATTTTTATTGCCCTGACATAATTTTATCTGTGTTACAGGAAAACTCTGCCAAATACTGATGGCACCTTCTAATGGCAACTTCAGCGGCGGTAGTCTTATGGGGACGTCGTTACGTATTACTGTGACGCTGGATACGAGATCAGCGGCGATGAAGAACGAACTTGCCAGTCGGACCAGACCTGGAGCGGCACTCGGCCTACATGCGCCCGTGGGTGGTTTCTTTTGTTTCCCAAGATTATGTTTCGTTATAATTAAGTTTTCATATTTTCCCAATTAAAGTAGTTCATTCGTTTCTTGACAGGCTGTTTGGTTTGGTGTGCTTGGTTAATGTCTTTGTGGCCTCTGCAGCATAGTGACTGCAAGTAGCCTTTTCTAACTAAAACTACCTAGCATCCTACGCCCTCTCTTAGGAAAACCCTGCCCAGAGCTACCGCATCCAACCAACGGTAACAGGACAGGAGGTCATCTTTACGGAGACATAGTCACATTTTCCTGTAACGAAGGCCACGAACTGATCGGTTCTGAAAACAGAACTTGCCAGACCAACCAGAACTGGTCCGGTGCACAGCCTATTTGCTCCAGTAGGTGGCAGCTTTTAACATTATGATTGTAATGTAATTGTGTATTTGAATTTATAATCAAAATGCAGTCACTCAAGCAAGTGGATATGATTTTGGAAACGTCGTTTTAACTGTGTTACAGGAAAACTCTGCCAACAACTGATGGCACCTTCTAACGGCAACATCAGCGGCGGTAGTTCTTATGGGGACGTCGTTACGTATCACTGTGACGCTGGATACGAGATCAGCGGCGATGAAGAACGAACTTGCCAGTCGGACCAGACCTGGAGCGGCACTCAGCCTACATGCGCCCGTGGGTGGTTTCTTTTGTTTCCCAAGATTATGTTTCGTTATAATTAAGTTTTCATATTTTCCCAATTAAAGTAGTTCATTCGTTTCTTGACAGGCTGTTTGGTTTGGTGTGCTTGGTTAATGTCTTTGTGGCCTCTGCAGCATAGTGACTGCAAGTAGCCTTTTCTAACTAAAACTACCTAGCATCCTACGCCCTCTCTTAGGAAAACCCTGCCCAGAGCTACCGCATCCAACCAACGGTAACAGGACAGAAGGTCATCTTTACGGAGACACAGTCACATTTTCCTGTAACGAAGGCCACGAACTGATCGGTTCTGAAAACAGAACTTGCCAGACCAACCAGAACTGGTCCGGTGCACAGCCTATTTGCTCCAGTAGGTGGCAGCTTTTAACATTATGATTGTAATTGTGTATTGGAATTGATCATCAAAATGCAGTCACTCAAGCAACTGGATGTGATTTTGGAAACGGTCAGACGTCCAGACAAGGATGATGTCTTGAAAAGGGAACAAAATGTTTCCTCTGGTCTCTTAGAGTCACTAAAGAAAGGTATACCTGAAACGTCTGACCGTTTCCAAAATCATATCCAGTTGCTTGAGTAACTGTTTTGGCGTATCTTATTACCTAGATGTCTAACCTTCACCGAAAAATTGATAATCAGTTTGCAATATACAGTACAATACCTTGTAACTATGTCCTGATCCTGATTTGTAATGATGCAATTATGGTGACAAAAATATCTGCAAGTACCCTGTCATGGAAATCAGTTTACACATTCTAGTAGCAATTTGTTGCTATCATCATTGTCCAATAAAATGTGTTCATTGCCCTGACGTCGTTTTAACTGTGTTACAGGAAAACTCTGCCAACAACTGATGGCACCTTCTAACGGCAATATCAGCGGCGGTAGTTCTTATGGGGACGTCGTTACGTATCACTGTGACGCTGGATACGAGATCAGCGGCGATGAAGAACGAACTTGCCAGTCGGACCAGACCTGGGGCGGCACTCGGCCTACATGCGCCCGTGGGTGGTTTCTTTTGTTTCCCAAGATTATGTTTCGTTATAATTAAGTAGTTCATTCGTTTCTTGACAGGCTGTTTGGTTTGGTGTGCTTGGTTGATGTCTTTGTGGCCTCTGCAGCATAGTGACTGCAAGTAGCCTTTTCTAACTAAAACTACGTAGCATCCTACGCCCTCTCTTAGGAAAACCCTGCCCAGAGCTACCGCATCCAACCAACGGCAACAGGACAGAAGGTCATCTTTACGGAGACACAGTCACCTTTTCCTGTAATGAAGCCTACGAACTGATCGGTTCTGAAAACAGAACTTGCCAGACCAACCAGAGCTGGTCCGGCGTGCAGCCCATTTGCTCCAGTAGGTGACAGCTTTTAATATTTTGATATTGTAATGAGATTGATAATTAGTTTGCAATATACAGTACGATACGTTTCAACTATGTCTTGCTCCTTCTTTAGATATCGCAGTGCTGGAGACAAACATATTTAAAATCTACTTGCTATCATCATTGTCCAATAAAAAAAGTTAATTGCCCTGACGCCGTTTTAACTGTGTTACAGGAAAACTCTGTCAGCCACTGATGGCACCTTCTAACGGCAACATCAGCGGCGGTAGTTCTTATGGGGACGTCGTTACGTATTACTGTGACGCTGGATACGAGATCAGCGGCGATGAAGAACGAACTTGCCAGTCGGACCAGACCTGGAGCGGCACTCAGCCAACATGCGCCCGTGGGTGGTTTCTTTCGTTTCCCATGATTATGTTTCGTTTAGTTTTCAGATTTTTCCAAAGTGAAGTATAGTTCTAATATTTTTGACAGACTGTTACAACGTATCTAAGTGGTGTCTCTGAGTTTCCCTAATCTAGAAATAATGCGTACCTTTTACTAATTACTACTACTTTCATGTAAAAGTCAAAACATATGATCCAACACAAAGAAATCCTCTCACCTAGAGCTTTTGACCCTTCACTCTAGTTTTCTTCAATAGACTAACCAAGTGAGACGTTGGCACGTGGCTTTTCTGAGGTGTGACTTGTTTATAGGATACCTTTGACCCAGTGTTGACGTCACACTTAAGAGAAGCCACATGGCAAATCTCACTGGGTCATTTTACTGAGGAAGACCTAAGTGACTCGTCTAAAGTTCTAGGTGAGGATATGTCTTTGCTTTGGATCAAAATGTTTTAACTTTAAACACATGAATATTCACTTCCATGTACAGTATTTCCAGTAGCTGATTCAGCTGAAACAGCGGGACTGTCCACCTTACATGTGGTGATGATTGCCGTGGTGCCATCTGTGGTACTACTTGTACTGGGAGTAGTAGCGGGAATTCTACTACTAGGATACCGGCGCGGCAGAAAGAGACAAAGCGACGACCTTGAATTAGAAGAGTTTGACTTTCATCCAGATATTCTAGGTATATGACATACTTGCAGTTTTGCCATTCTATTATTCGGTACCAATACTCAAAAAATTAATGAGTAAATAGTCATGTATGTATCAACCAATAAGAAGTTGCGTTGATAAAAGCTTCATTGACTTCACCTATTCTGCAAGTTTTCCATTAATGCAAATGCATATGTTAAAAGTTAAAACTTTTGATCCAACACAAAGAAATCTGTCACCGAGAGCTTCCGACCAGTCACTCCGGTCTTCCTCAGTTTGTGTTGTATCAAAAGTTTTAACTTTAAACATGTAACTACCAACACAGATGAACTTTCATGATAGTACAAATGCATATGTTTTGCATTTTCGATATACCCACTTTTCGAAAAGTGGGTATATCGATGATGAATACTGTTGTATTACACCGTGAGCCCTATTGAAGACACTCATAATGTTGTTTCACTGCTTTTGTTCCCAGATGTAAAATTAACAGATTTGGACAAACAACCACCCCCGCCTGTGACGGCTCGGCCACAGTTCCTGGAGTACGAGGTAAACCCGACTGATCTGCGACTGAATGAAGAGATCGGCAGAGGGGCTTTCGGTATCGTCTTCCTGGCGACTTTAAAGAGAGCTGTTGATGGTCTTCTCAAGGAACAAACAGTGGTGGCCAAAACTGTCCGTGGTGAGTCAACGTCAGCTGGTTATTACGATACTCTATCTTCACTAACGCCAGGAGCTTCATTGATTTATTTTGCCACACGTCTTCAAGTCAAGGCGCGAGGATGCTGCCGTCAAACTCTTCACACAGATGCTACGAGAAGATCATCCCCTATATGACCTTGTCTCTCTCTCCAGATCTACAGCTACCGGTCGTTCACTCAGGAACAAAAACACTATCTCTATCCCCCCGCGAGAACAAAAGACTACAGAACTCTTTCCTCCACCAGTCAATCAGACTCTATAACCAGACTGTACAGATAGAGTCTGGCACAAGATAATGGACCTTGTAAATATCTGGGTTGTACACCTACTGTACTGTTTTTTTAGTTCCTGTAAATATATAATTTTTGACATTTTATCTTGTAAATATTAACGCCATTCAGGTAACATTGAATGTCATGTTTGTTATGTTTGATATCTTAATAAAGAATTGAATTGACTAATGGCTGAAAGCATGGCACACAGCACTTGAGCAGAGGAAGTTAGCCTTCGGTATGATCCGGCCCAAATGCAAAACAAGCACTCTACCCCCTGAGCTATTGCACCGGTGAAGCTTCAGTAACTGTATCAACAATGAAAGGTTTTTGTTAAATTTGCAGAGAACGCGAGAGAAGAGGATATACAGAATTTTATACAAGAGGTCGACACCACCATCACCCTGAGGGGCCACATCAACCTGCTCGGTCTTGTGGGCTGTTGCACACTGTCCCACCCTCCCTACCTGGTGACGGAGTACATGCCGTATGGAGACCTTAAGAACTTCCTACTCAAGTGCAGGAAGGTAAATGTATATACCATCCGTTTATAGCTATGTAACTTTAATGTAGATATCTTTGAATTTGTTCTTATTCTGTCAGTAATGGTTAAACTATCAGAAAGCTGTTGTCTCTATTTTGTTTAATGAATAATCATAATGATGTGCAACTGAAGTTTAAAAAACTACTTGTAAAGTTATCTGCCGAATTTGTTGTTATCAGCCACATTTCAACTTGTGTGTATGGCTCAATAGATCTAGAAACTGTTGTCCCATTTTACTTAATGTATTTCATTGTTTTGCTTGCTATGCAGCCCTCAAGCAATTATTTGCGATTTCGCAGTTACCAAAAGTTAGTGTCTGAAAATGAAATGTCCCTTTGGAGTTTGTGGTTTGTCAGCCATTGTAATACATTATGATGAAGCCAACTTATGTTCATGCTGACTCTTTCCATGTAAATCTACAGTTGAATGAGAGGCTCCAAGACAGCATGTATGACTTCGACGACATGAAGATCTACCAGGTAGCACGGCAGATAGCAAACGGAATGGTAAGCAGACAGTCCACACACAATATTATCACTGAGAACACACGCATATATACTGTATTTATAAGACACAGCCTTGTAAACAGAATGAGCTTATATCATACGCCTAAATGCTCTGAATTCTATCATGAACTGCAAAAGCACATTCTCATCCCATACTACACACTTTATAGGGAAGATTAGTCTCATTGTTTGTTAGCAGTAGATGCCAATTACGTTGTACAATTGTTGTGCGATGGCGTTTAGATGTTTACTGAGGAAGACCAGCGTGACTGGTCGAAAGCTCTAGTTGAGATAATTTCTTTGTGTTGCAATTGGATCAAGTTTTAACTTTAAACATGAAAGTATCATAGATGAACTTCCATTGTTATCTGTTTGTTGACCACGTTCATACATGTACATCCATTTCTCACATGACGTTTGCACTTTTTGAATTGTATGTTTTCTGCATTTCTCTCTCCAAACAGACTTACATTTCCCAGGCTGGTTACGTGCACGGTGATCTGGCCGCCCGGAACGTGCTGGTAGGAGAGGACCTGGTGGTGAAGATCGCAGACTTCGGCCTGACAACAGACATCTACGAGCGAGGCTACCAGCGGCAGGACGCGGAGCAGAAGATCCCGCTGAGGTGGATGGCGCCGGAAAGGCTAATGCGAGAGGGCCGGTACACAAGCAAGAGTGACGTGTGAGTAGTTATTGCTTTGGTTTCGTCCTTGATTTATGTTTGTATACTAACTATAGTCTGGAAAAAACAAACTTGAAAGCATGAGCAAGCTGGTGTCTAATCCGAGGTTGTCGATGTAGTTAGTCTCCCCCGGCTTCTTTGGCCTTTTGTAGGCTCCCAAAAGAAAGCTTGGATGCTCCAATGTGAGGATGTCTGACACAGTGTGCAGCTAGCTTCATTTTGCGTGTTTTGATTTTCTCGGTGTTTCTTGGAGACAACATCTAACAAACAAACAACTCTATGGCTCTCACCCGCCCATTTCGTCTGTAGTCCAACGACGTAGACTCGCCCTGGCAGGGTATATACGTTTGTTGTTCGTAGTAACGAACCAGCTGGTAGACTAGTACAGTGGCTTCCTACTGGGAGACGTAGGGTGGGACGTCCTTATACTACACTTTTGTCCATTTTAGAGAGAGACACTGGTCTCGCAGGGACTGCATAATTAGTGTCCGCTATGAGAGATGGGACATACTGGAGTAACTTTATCAAGTGTACTTCACCGGATTCATAATCCGGAGGCATGGTGATGATGATGATTTTCTCTGTAATTACAGGCAAATCATGATATAGTACGTCTTTTTTTGCATAATTCATGATAAAATCTAATTCTCACGCCTAGTTGGTCCTTCGGTGTGGTGCTGTTCGAGATCGCTACGCTCGGGAACGTGCCCTATCCGGGTCGGGAACGCACGCTCCTGGAGGAACTCCGCACAGGGTACCGCGAAGCACGCCCGCCTGGCCTCAAACAAGAACTGTATGTGAAAGAGAATATTGTTTCTTTTTTATTTCATTCACATTTGTTTCTTGAGAATAATTCATAAATCATGGTGGTTTATAACGGCCCTCTCCACATGTAAGAGTAAGATCAATAACAGTGGTCATAATGAGTTTGCAAATTTAAAATAAACCAAGAACTAATTCAAAGAGAAATGGTGAAACGTAAAGCTCGTGAACAGAAACTACAAGTTGGATAAAAAACATAGTACTTAGTGTACTGAGAGACGATAAATATGTAAAATGGTGATGACAACAACCCTGTGTCTTTGGTCTA
The DNA here is from genome assembly GCF_001625305.1 of Branchiostoma belcheri. Taxonomy (NCBI): domain Eukaryota; kingdom Metazoa; phylum Chordata; class Leptocardii; order Amphioxiformes; family Branchiostomatidae; genus Branchiostoma; species Branchiostoma belcheri. The sequence continues at coordinate 56,719 of NW_017803892.1, forward strand.
CTCCATTTACAAAATTGTAACATTACCAATCACCGATGACTTACACATATAAATAACCAATAGGTACGACATGATGCTGCGGTGCTGGCAATGGGAGGAAGATGATCGCCCGGAGTTTGAGGAGCTTTACGATGAGCTGGACGCTGTGGTAGAATTGATGGCCAAGGATTACGTCAAACCTGGTTCCGGCTCCCCAGTGGGGGGTCAGAATGAGGCAGCAGAAGCTCTTGAAACCTCGTACGACGTCCCAAAGTCGGGCAGGATGGGGATGCAACTCCGCGTCACTGCAGAGGTCTACAACAGCGAAGATCGTGATGAGGTCGACTCACTCGCGTCCTCCAATGCAGAAGCCAGTTCCACGCCAATAGAGAAGGATGTGGACACCGACAATGATACCCATACAGCAGTTAAGGGGGTACGCCACACTTTATTTGGCGTCTCTATTCGAAACTGCACACCCTCAAATCTACCGACTGTCTCTGGCATGGAATAATTCGGAAGGAGAATAACTGTATATGGGACGAAAGGATATATCTTCAGCTACAAGACCAGCTGTGTTTGGTTTCTTCAACCTTTTTAAGTTTGGTAAAATCAACAAGAAACATTATTTTCACTCCAAAATTAATGCCCGAAATTGCGAATTTTCGCGTAGGATAATCCCACACACACAAAAAATTCCTGCAGAAATGACTGATGCTGGCAGAAATACCCAAGCCTTGACTATACCCGAGTAAATTATAAAGAAAATTCTAGTACTGAAATTTTCTAAACAGTCCACGGCGCGAAGGGTTGCAAATCCACCCCTACGAAGCCGCAGAGCGAAATCTAGGTCAAACGGGCGGATTACACTTGGCGCGCAAGGATACCCGGAAGTAAGGTTCGGAGCCAAAAGAAATTTTCACCCCAAAATCACCATTTCTTACACTCTTCAGCCATGTTAATGATACTTCGTGGCAGTTTATGAGAAATGTCACCTCAAACTTGGACCCTCAAAACCCTTTCGTCACTTTTTTACAACGGACTATCACGGACTGCACTATAACAAGTGCAAGGCCACGCAGCAAGACACCCTCTCGGAAAGTGAAGACCACGACCAACTACAAGTGGAATCCTCCATCCCACCGGGTGTAGTAATTATGGATGCCGACGACAGTTCCACCGACTCCGAGCTGCCAGAGCCAGCGAATGTGCAGAAAAATGAAACCCCGGCTACAATTGAGGACAACACCGAAGATGCTGAAGAAGAAATGCCTCCAACAACATAAGAAATTGTACATTATTTCATATGGCTTATTTTACAGAAGTCAGTTCTATCTACAGGATGTATTACTGTTTTGTGAAGGCATTTATTAACAATAGAAAAGTTGTACAAAATGTACGGCTGGTTACATTTTCTCGTTGTAAGTTAGTACCATTGAAGGGTATTAATCAGTGTTTTATGCTAGTCATGGTTAATTATGTAGTGAATATGTCAGTTTCAAAGCATTTTGGTGTTGTACATTGAAAAACGTGCTATTTTAAATCAGATATAACATAGAGGCCATTGTATTGATTTCAATTTTAATTTTTTTATAAACTAATGTAGACATTTCTGTCTGTATTTTATCCAAGAGTTTTGTCTTCTAATGGGACTTTCTAGGCTGTCGGATTTTTCTGTAGATGTTTGGTCCCCTTTTATTACAGAATCTTAATTTGCATAATTTGGTGTTTTCTTTTCCAGTAGTTTAAGGTAAGATGCCACGGAGCCATGTAAGAATAGATTAGAGACTGTGCATAGAACTAGTCCACGTGTATTAAGGATAGTGCTTCTCTTTGCAGAGCTATCAGGTATATAGCAAGGATATAGACACCTTATGCATGTACTTACAGTTTCTACATCAAGTTGATGTGTATAATATTGTATATTAAGATAGCTCGTGTTTCTTAAGCTAAGAACGATATGATATAAACGGTTATCTGCAAGATTAAGATTTCATAATATTTTTTTATTTGAGTAAGTTACACCTATCTAACTCTAAACATTGTTTCAAGCTAACAGTCTAGTCATGCTGCCCTTACTGTACTCGGTAATAGTATTAGAACCATAAAACATTGCTTGAGACAACACATTCTAGAAATGCCATAGAACGGCTGTTCTAAAAGAGGCACTGTTTTGTTTATCCTGTAAACCAACGTTCTTAGATCTAAATAGAGATACTAGTAGTAGGTTAAATAAGTATATCGTATACGTGGAACTTCATGTTAGCAGACAGTTTTATATCACTACATTCTGTACCCACTGTTGACGTCAATGTGTGTTTGCAATTGGCCCTCGGGCATGAACTTGCACCAAAGAACTCTATATAGTGCATGTTCACATAGATGAGACCACTTTTACATGTATATATTAGCCTTGTATACCAACTCTAATGCGTGAGTGTTACTCTAGAGTGCGGTCGTGTGGCGTAGCGGAGGCGTTCTCGACTCGAAACCAGAGGCCCCGGGTTCGAATCCTGACATGCCACCGATCTTGTGCCCTTGGGAAAGGCACTTTACACGACTTTCCTCACTTCGCTCAGGTGTAAATGAGTATTGTACTGTCCCTGTGTTGGTGGCGGCATTAATATAAGTTGAAAAAACTTGAGTGTGACGTCACCACGTCTGGTGATTGCATGTTTCGAAATATGAAAAAAAAACACTAATGCAACAATGTATCAATATCCTTATCGTAGTGCTGCAGTGCAACAATCTACAGGGTAGATTCAAATGGTTTATATCAAATGTAAGATTGCTAAACAACAGTTGCCACCCGACAGCCATCATGATGGCTGAATTATGTGTAACTATTCATATTGTTAACAAGACAAGACAACAATATGTATAACAAGGGAACAAGACAACCTAGCTAAGTACTAGTACTAGTTACACAAAGGCTATAGAATTAAATCTAAAATGACAGGTCGGTGGCAGATTGGATTAAGATATTACACATATGTTGGATAAAACAGTGTACATTGTAGGATAAGCACGTTTGTGTTGTTTATTAGGAACTCAATTAGTAAAAAAAAACTCCTTACTAGTCTTTCTGGATCATGGAGTCCTGTTCATTAAAATTACATCATGATAACATAACAATGCCACCATCATCACTTGATAACTACAATACATTACAATATATAACAACTACACAATGTTTACTTAATGACTACAACGTATACAACGCTACAATATATAACAACTACACAATGTTTACTTAACCCTATCTAGACCGGGGGGGCTTAAAGTGCCCGCGGCAACTTTGATGTCACCTAGCGTCTGAACGGCTAAAGCTAGAACCGCCAAATTTGGTGACTTTTCCTAAAATATTGTTGGCAACAAATCTGTATCAGTGGAATAAGATTATGATTTTTCTTGTTGCCATGGCAACGGGTTTCTGAAATTTAATTATTTCCATTTAAACAACAGAATTTTATGGGTTTTACGTCAAGTTACACAGTTTCTAACATTAATAACATCACATATAATTATATGTAAATTTTATCATTAAAAAAATGCATAATTTATGCTAATTTGATGACGTCATTGGCCAAAATCCAAGATGGCGGACCATATCATTAGATCAGGTAAATGCAGCTTATTTTCCTTAAAATTTCATCAATACTCCCATTTTTTTACAAAAAAGGTTTATATGAATGTCTTTAGTCTGTTTACAATGTATTGTAGGCTTCATCCTGAAAAAAAAGCTATTTTTCAAAATTCAAGATTGATGATCCAAGATGGCGGATATGTAATATATGCATGACGTCATTTTATGACGTCACCGGTGTTGCTATGGGCAACATAAGACTTAGTACATCCTAATATTCTGTCATAATCACTTTTGGTAAAGTTATGTCGTATACTGTTTAGTTTTCAGGGAATAACCTATCTAGACGGTTTTGGCCAATAAAATCACATTAATGACGTCATAATGACGTCACATTACGTCACAACGACAAAAAAATTGTATGTATGATAAATTTTTACTAGTACATCATCCTCTGAAAATTTGGTGGTCCTACGATATACCGTTCTCGAGTTCTGAGGGGGGGCCGAATGACGCCCCCCCCCCCGTCCCACCAAGCCCAAAAAAGCCCGGTCTAGATAGGGTTAATGACTACAATGTATACAACGCTACAATATAACAACTACACATGCAATGTTTACTTAATGACTACAATGTATAAAATGCTACAATATTTAACAACTACTCTGTAATTCTTTCATAACTATATAGAAAACACAACTTGATACCAATTACTAATGAACACCAAACCTGTAACGAGGCAAAAGCATTTGGGGGGTAGGACAAGTAGGCGACCTGCACCTTAACTTCTTTGTTGCCTTTCATTGAAACTGTCAGTTTTACAATTACTAGTACAGTGTAGTACTAGTAGTCATTTCTAGCTTCTGTTTAAATCGCGCACCTAGCGGCCCTGACGGGAAATGCCCCAGACTCAGCCGAAAGCCCCGCCCATTGCAACGATGCACTTGAGAAAACAATAGGTTACGTGTCAAGACAACTTTTCCCCGAGTCAAGTCTTCAGTTCGAGCTCAGACAACGCCCGCGCAAGCTGTGCCCGGAACAACAGTCCTGACGGAATGGCGAAAAACGCGAATGAAGCTCTGCTGCATGCTGCTAAAATCGGCTGTCTTCGGGGCGTGAAAACAGCTCTGAAAGCAGGTAAGCTAGCCAACACAAGGCGCACAAGATTGCAAAATTTTAATCTCCCAGCAGATCCTAGGGTGGCAAAAAGACAGCATCAAATTGGCCAGGCAGTATCCATTGTTCCAATTCGCCACCCAAGGTGGTCGTAGCGACCAAAAAAACGTAAAAGGGTAACAATCTTACCCACCAAACTCTGCTTGGACAGTAGCAAAATTGTTCTCCTCTGACATACTCTTTTGTGTATTTCTACTATGAGAACTCCAAGCAGATTTCTTTAATTTTGGGGCGATGGAAGTTGTGCAGACAATTGACGTACTAGTACCAGCTCAGACTGAAAAGTCCAGCACGGCTGTTGAAGGTTTTTTAGCGGCGTTGGTATTGCCTGCAGTCTCATTCACAAATGCTACTAGGATAACACACCAGTTCTGTACAGTAGCTAATCCTTCGGTGGCAAGGCAGTATCCATTGGCCAAGGAATGGTCACTCCTTCACCATTGGATACTGCCTTGTTACCGTAGGATCTGCCTTGGAGATTGCATTAGGTACAAGTTGTTCTAGCCTCCTTCGCAGTCTTGTTGGGCGTGGGCGTAATTTTTTCTGAGCGACGCGAGTAATATGCCGCCACGAGGGACGATTTGCTGCCGAGGGACTTTTGCCACGGAGAGAAGGTTTCCGCGCTCCAACAAGACTGCTTCCAATCGGCGAGTTAAAAGGACCTCGGATTAAGCCAGCCTTTCATAGAGGCTATTAACATGTTCGTGCAGGTCCAATTCACATGTTCGCGCAGGTCCAATTCACATGTCCGCGCAAGGGTAATTCATAGATACGCATGACACGCGCTCGCCTTTGTCAACGGTTGGTTTTATTAGCTTGCGTTACGTTATAGTCGAAGGTTCCAACAGAGAACATTGGTAATGTTACAACAAAGGCATTGCTGTGCATATTTAAGCGTCCCATGCAAACAAACCAAGACAATTTGCAGTACTATTTTTGCTGGTGAAATGTGCAATTCTTTCTATTACGCAACTTGCTACGGAGCGGTGTGTTACCCTCCCATGGTCAGTGAGATCAACCCGCCACCAAACAACATGGCGGCACTTTGTTTATCTGTCGACGTCCCCCAGCAATATCACAGTTTAGCTTAAGGGTTCCTGTGGTAGTGATTTGTTCAAAGTTCTTTTTCGTAGCAGCAATGTCTCCGGGATTTTGTTGAGTGGATAGGGCTCGGTTTTCGGGAATGGTTGGCGTTCTACCGACGAGTTGATCGGCGACCGCTGGAAAGTTACAAGTTTTGGCTCGTCGATCAACGGGGCGTGAACACCACCCTGCACTGGTGGCGTTTATTGCGGGAAGTTCACACATCCATGCCAATCGCTCCTAAGTGTTTTTTGATAGCCCTTTTAACTCGCCGATTGGAAGCAGTCTTGTTGGAGCGCGGAAACCTTCTCTCCGTGGCAAAAGTCCCTCGGCAGCAAATCGTCCCTCGTGGCGGCATATTACTCGCGTCGCTCAGAAAAAATTACGCCCACGCCCAACAAGACTGCGAAGGAGGCTAAAGTTGTTCAGGGTCGGGACAGGTTTGAACCCACTCACACCGGGAAGGACCCCTACGCTTTTCGAGAACTGTGGTTGACCCTCGAGGTGTGGCTCTCCTCAAACACTAGTCTCTATCAGACTCCTTTGCAGGCTGAATAAATGGTAGAAATCGGCATACAAAAGAAGGTAGCTGACCAGGGGAGATGGCCGACCAGAGAAGCTGCAGTGGCCTGCATAGATCTTTTCAGGCCTATTTCTACTATTTACTCAAGTCTAGTGGAGACTATTCAAACACGGGCGCGTCCAGCTTTACGTCCCTGTACGTAAGTTGACTGTCTTGTGTTTTTACTTAACTGTAATCACCAAACGCAGGTGCGGACATTGACTACGCCCAGGAAGGCAACGAACTCACCGGCAGTAGAATTGTAAGAACAGCTCTGTTCTTCGCTTCGGAAGCGGGACATGCCGATGTAGTGAGGCTGCTGATCCGCAAGGGGGCGTCTTTAACGAAAAGATCCACCGACACGTCAGCTCCTCCTCTTCTTATAGCAGCGTCCGAAGGTAGGCCGGCGATAAAAATATCTAAAAAAATAAAACAAGAGTTTAACGACTCATACCTTCGCCAAATGATGTTAACTTTTACGACTATCGAATCGATTATGCAAATAAGATCCCCATCTGTTTGTTTGTTTGTTTCGCATAGCCGCATAAAGCGCCTTTTTAGGGCCTAGGGCAAAACACACCAGTTGTGTACATGTATTAAAGTACAAGCTGCGTAAGACTGGACTGTAAGGTTTCATCCACTCACACCTGGAAGGATCCCTACTCTTGTCGATAAGTGTGGTGGGTTCTATAACGTGCGTGGGATGTGGCTCTCCCAAACACAAAACCTCAATTTGACGTCCTATGTCCCTAACTGAAGCTAGGTACATGTAATAGAATCATCTATATTACCTATTGAATCGCGAAAGACATACCAACGTTGCTTGATGTGTATTTCTTGTTTATTTGTTTATTAGAATTCACCACAAGCACAAACATAGAAGTGGAAGGGAGGACAAAACAGGTGTACAACTTGTCCTCCCAAACACAACAATATAAATACAGTACAATACAAAGTACAATGTCGAACAATTGTTGATGTAAATCCAGGGCATACAAAAGTGGTGGATTTACTGGTGCATCACGGTGCAACGTTAGACACACGAGACTGTTTCCAGAGGACCCCGCTCATGATGGCCTGTATTTTCAGGCGAGCAGACACGATTCGCCGACTGATCGAGCTCGGAGCAAGAGTTGATCTGACCGACGCCAATGGCTTGACTGCCCAAGGGTAAGTGTCGCGTCATTTGAGAACTACTACTAAACGAATGTGTATGTATGTAAGTCCCATAACTATGAGCAGTCGTAGGGGCATCATGACAGCCAGCAGCATGTCTGGACTTGTCACGATGTTTCAGTAGGCTTATAATCTTGGCGGTGCCTATCTCCTCTCCAAGATTTGGCTGATACAGACGGGGTTCGCCAGGCCTCCGTCCGGGTGATTTGAACTTCAGAAGTGAAGCACCAACTCCATGCAGTAGTTTTGTAGGGCATGCCCCTCGAATTTGTAATATGAACGAATTTGCAAACACTGTACGTTGAATACGGTGGAAGACGAAACGCATTTTATCTCAAGTTGTACCCTCTATAGCAATGAACGAAATGGACTCTTTGACGTGTTCACACATATACACATGAAAACTACTCTCCTCTTAACATCCAAAACACACAAATTACAGAAAAGTGGGATCCTTTGTCTTCCTCTGCCTTCAAAAAAGAAGTCAAACCCAGTAGTTTTTACTAGTAATTATCAGTAGTTCTGTTTTTGTTTAGCATCTGTTTTTTTTTTACCAAACGTTTCTTATGTTCCTGCAATAAGCCCTTGGGCATGAATTTGCAATAAAACTTTTAAACTAAACTAGGTACAGCTAGTGGGTAAACAGAAAAAGTGCTTTATTCACAGCCGACGTTACTGTGACCGTCTGTTACCTTTCTCAGGATAATTCTGACTTGTTCACGTTGCACTGCAGCACACAGGTGTCGCTGCTATAACGTAAGAAGTATTCCCAAGTGTACAATGCAGGAATACATCTATAGCACCTGTGCTGCAGTGCAATGTGAACCAGTCAGAATTGCCCCGAGGAAGATGACAGACGGTCACCAAAACGTCGACTGAATAAAAGACTTGGTTGTGTAAAAAGAGTCTCGAGCTCTTTACTCAGTGACTTACCAATCTGATGAAACTATTCACGGATAGGTACTGCGAGCTGAACGTAGTCGGATTTGGCTGTGTACCCAAAGAGCTGATGGAGCTGATACAAGAAGCACTGAGGACCAAGCTGCTGAAATGCTGCAACCCTACATGTGGCAAACCGGGCTACAGGTATGTATAGGTTTTGTTACAACCGGATGGGGGGTGGGGTGTTTTCTATGTGCGTGTGTTCAATGGTGTGTGTATGTGTTTATGTGTGTGCGCGCTCGCATGTGTATGTGTGTGTGTGTGTGTGTTTGTCAAGTAAAAAAATGCAATTAAAAACCTTTCGGAATTCTTTTCTGTAACTATAACGCTCTTTTCTCCAGGTCCACACTGAAGATATGTGGCCAGTGCAAGCTGACCCGGTACTGCAGCCGAGACTGTCAGAGACAACACTGGCTGGCCGGACACAAGATGTGCTGTGGGCATGATGCGTACTCCGAAGATATGATACGACGAGATTTCCGAAAATTTCAGATGCGAAAGTATTGTGTGCTTTAGGTGGCTGTGTTTTAAAAAATAGCCCAGGAAAAGTTAATAGAAGCAACTCTACAGACTTCACATCTTTTTGCATGTTCAACCTTGTTTGATGATGATTGCCATACGTATTTTCACAATAACTTGTTAAAATTGCGAAGTACAGTAATGTAACATTATGCATTTACATGTACTTTGGAATTGTTACCTTTCAAGTCACCATTTAACATATATAATGTATTATCCTAGGGACTGCAGTGCTATATGTATTAAATAGGTGTCGCTTTTGCATTGACGCTGATACTTGGCAACATGATTAATTAGTCACATCTTAAGAATCCATAGAGACAGAAGAAGGGGAGTAGATGTTATCATTGTCAATAGATAGGATTGTGATGTAAGTTTTTTTTTTTAATATAAAGGCTATCGGATCATCTTCAATGGCCGTTTCTCACAAGTAGTCCACACCGCCGGTAGTTGAGGCTTGTTGGTTCGGTCATTGACCTTACCAAGGTCAGACGTACCTTAACAAACATAGATATATGACAACATAATATTGTCAACGTCACACTTCACTTACTGGGTCAGTCTACTAAGGAAGACCAGGGTGACTGGTCGAAAGCTCTAGGGAGAGAACTTTTTGTGCTTTAACTTTAAACATGTAGCTACCAAGTTTGAACACAGATTAATCTCCATGATAACCCAGCCTAGCTATTTTCATCTTGTTTTTTTTTTCTGACTTTTTTTAGACAGAATTTTGCAATCTCTATTGATCCAATTATACAATACAGTTGAACAAAGTAAAACTTGCATGAGGACACCTTATAGTAGGAAAATGTATGTTTCACGGATACTTCTCCCGTATTGAACTTCATAATTCAGGCTACGAAATATTCTATTATTATAATTCTTCATTTGGCAATTGCAACTTAAATCATGCCAGAAGACTAGCTGCTTGTACAGTGCCATATGCTTGGCTTTGCTTTGTTAATTATTTTTATGTTCGTTGGCGGCGCTTCTATAAGTTTTGTTAACAAAATAACTTGAGTTCGCCATCGCTGCCTTATATTTAATTATTTATGCTTTAATAAATAAAAGAAAAGAACTTCAACAATCGGTACTCCTTTAATCGTATCACCACCAGACTGACAATGGCTTGTATTCAGTGTGACCCTATTCTGTCGGGTTACACTTGCGGGTTACTCCGATGATTTTGAGCGGACCAGACACGCGCCAGCTTTGAATATGGCGACATCACCTGATCATAGCTGAACCCTCACCCTTCCCTACACCGAGAGTACCATATATAGACACATTTGTGGTGAGTGTGCCCCCTTTTTTTTAGTATCTCGTGCTACTGCTTTTGTCACTAAATCTACAGGGTTTTTTTCAGGGGGCGGGTCAAAAATTAGCCGTAAAAGGCAAAAAGATAAACAGGTTAGTGAGGATACCATAGCCACATTTGTGGTCCGTGTGCTCCTTTCTCTTTATTGTCTTTCGTGCCACTGCTTTCCTCACTACGTCTACAATTTTTTTTTCAGGGGACGGGTAAAAATATTAGATGTAAAAGACAAAAAGGTAAACAGGTTAGTGAGAATACCATAGCCACATTTGTGGTCAGTTTAACCTCCTTGCTCTTACTAGTTTTAGTCTTCCATTCCACTGCTTTTGTCACTAAATTCACGTTTCTGAAAAGCCGAAATATGTGAATAAACGTTCATAGATGTCCCCTTTGTGTTGTGTTAACTCAATGATTTTAGAATGAAAAGGAACCGCTATGGTTCGTGCGAGTTTTCATTCCGACGTTAACAAGTTCCTTAACAAGCTTTTAGGCCACACCAATTTGATTCGTTGGTTCTCGGATTTTTTCAGAAAAAATATTAAGCGACAGGGCGAAAAAAATAAAAATAAAAACAGATCAAGGCATCCAATTATAGCCCAAAATGCTACGATAGGAGCCATGAAGTCAACAGAAAAGGCTGGGTCAATATTTAAACAATGAATTTTGAACTTTTAATCAAACCACTGCATTGATAGATGGAAATACTGTATACGCAACACCCGGGAAGAAAAGGACTTTCCTGAACTCACTCACTCAGCTCCGCATGCCCCTCCTGAGGGCGTAGCGCCTCTGCATACGGCCCTCCAGGTCTTCCGGTCTCTGGCTGCCACCCAGGCGGAGGTAATGTTCAGTCCTGCAGCCTGTAGGTCGGCAGACAGCAGGTCCGTCCATGTACGCCTCGGTCTCCCTCTAGGGCGGGACCAGGTCGAAGGAGACGGTTCTCTTACGAGAGAGCCTAGTTCAAGAGGTGGTTCCGCCCTGGCAATGTGGCCGAAGAGACGGAGACGGGCTGTGCGGATCTTACTGGACAGGGGGAGCTGGTTGGTCTGCTCTCTCAGGGCGTCGGTGGAGACGTAGTCGTACCATCTAATCCCCAGGATTCTCCGCTGGCACTTGGAGTCGAAGGCGTCCAAGCGGCGCTCCTGGGCAGCGGTTAAAGTCCAGGTCTCGGCCCCGTACAAGAGGATGGACAGCACGAGACTGTTGTACAGCCTGAGTTTGGTGCGGTGGGAGATGTCACTGCTGGCCCAGACGATGTTGAGGCTGGCCATCGCAGAGGCGCCTCGTCCAATGCGGAGCTGAATGTCAGAGTCGCTCTTACAGTCGGTGGTTATGGTGCCTCCAAGGTAGCAGAACCTGTCCACAGCCTCGACAGGGTGGGAGTTAATCACTAACCCGGCCGGGGAGTGAGGTAGTCACTGAGGCACTGGACTTTGGTTTTGTTCCAGCTGACCATCAGGCCCAGCGGTTGGGTCTCCACGTCCATGGCCTGCAGGGCGAGCTGGAGTATGTCCATGGTCTCAGCAAGGATTGCCACGTCATCGGCGTAGTCCAGGTCGGTGATGGTCACATCGCCGTAGCTAACACCGCACCCGCATCGGCCCACGACACCTGCCATGACTTTCCTGAACAGTTGGGGGTAAAATATGAGCATTCTTTAGTTGATCCAAAATCAAATTATTATTTTTTTTTGCAAATCAGAAAAAAAAAACCAAGAGGCGAATTCGAGAACAAACAAATTAAATTGGCGTGGCCTTCAGTCTCTCAAATCAAGGAGGTTGAAAAGAAATATTCAACCTCCCTGCTCAAATTGAGTCTGGTCATAATATACGACCAGATGTTTGTTTGTGGTTAGTTTGTTAAACAGGGTTTATGATGTCAAAATTTGAAAATATCTTGTTTTTTATGACCCGCCTTTTTTCGCCCTCTCGCATTATATTTTGAGCCTGCGGTGGATGTCATCCATAAAATTTACATGCTGCGGCCTAAGCGTTGCTTCAGGTACCACATGCTAGACATGCACATGTCTATTGAACTTCTGAAAGCCTGGGTGATAACCGTTAGAACCCCGTGTGATACGGCTAGTTAGGCCACACCGACTTAATTTTATGGATGACATCCACGCGCGCATTGACTTTCGCCTGTTCTAAAAAAAAAGATCACATCCTCCAAGCTCACGTCCTCCGAGGCTCTGGTCTGGCTCTAGGCCTGGGTAATCCATGGTAGTTAGCGACAATACGGAGCCGGTGGTAACTCTGGCTGCCGAAGCTGTACCTTCGTACAGTGCCGATTCATAAATTCCGCAAATGTCCAGCACGTGCCGTACGTCGCTATGTACTGCCGAAAATTCACAATACCAGCTTTGTACTCCTGTGGTTTAGTAGCATTTATATTTTTGGTCGGAATTTTTTTATTCGCCCGCGCGCACTAGTTTAGGGGTCCTCAGAGGATGTCGTCCATAAAATTAAGTCGGTGTGGCCTTATCACACTGGCCGACATCGAACGTCATCACGGCCCAGGTATGACATAAATACTGGTATTTCACGGAGACGATGGTTGACTTCATGTTCGTGACAGTTCTAACGTTTCTGACGTTCCATTCTTCACATGGGTTGAATATTTGGTTCTGCCCACTGGCGTTTTTACAAAAAGGACATTTTTCCATTATTCCTAACCATTATTGCCACAGTCAGGATTTCCGCCATGTGCTCTGCGTTTCGTGGAAGAATAGGAACAGGAAATGACTTGAACCAAATAAAGACAAAGCCCGCACTTGGCAGTACCTTGCACATAAGATCACGTAAGTGAAGGAAATGGCGGGAGTAAGAAGTCCTTTCTGCGTTGTTCTGGGCTTTCTGTGGATTTGGGAGAGTCGTGGACAGACAGGTAAGATGTTTGTCTGGTGGTAGAATGACATGTAGTTACATGATGGCCGTAGCCAGGATTTTAAATGGGGGGTTCTTCCCACTTCTTGAGGGGACCTCGAGCGCCGTAGGCGCGAGGCGAGTGCCGAAGACGCGAGGTTCCTAGGGGGGTCCGGGGGCATGCTCCCCCGGAAAAAATTTGAAAAATCAACCTTCTAAAATGGCATTTAGTGCATTTTTGAAAGGATTTCCAAGAAAAAATCAGAGATAAATTTTTATTCAATGACAAAGGTAGCAGTTTTTCTAAGATTCCAGTCCATCTTTTCAAGAAAAATCTTGGACATTTACATAAAATGTGGACCAAAAAGTGGACCTTTACATAAAAAGTGGACCAAAAAGTGGACATTTACATAAAAAGTGGATCAAAAAGTAGACCTTTGAGCCTTGTGGGGGGGTTCTTCTGGCTACGGGCACTTTACTGTTTCGTGATCGTTTGTTTGAACCATTCGAACCAGCGAAGGGACTGTGCTCAATTTGGGGGTACAAATAAAGGGAAGCAACAACACATAAGGCGGCACAAAATCAGCCCGGCAAAGCAAACTCTCGAAGGGAAACGAGCCGAGAGATAGCATTCAAAAAATTCAAGACACGTGTGGGGTAGGGTCCATTTTTTGCATCACCTTTTTTGGCAATAATCTCTAGATAAGAAGCAATTCTTGCCTTTTTAAAGTTTTTTTTCTTCTCTTTATTGTGAAGTTGTTTGGCATTTTCCAATTCGGTCATGTTCATCCTCAAAACAAAAGAGAAGACGTCATTATGGATCAATTAGTTTAAAAAAAGCTTACAAGGCTTTACACGTTTATTCTGGATCGAATAAGTCTGTTATTTTAGCTGAAGTACAGAATGTACATACCGCTTTATGTGAGGTTTATACGTGCCAGTGAGAAAAAAAGAACAGATATCAGGGTAGACAGAGGTGAAAGAAGTTTTAGATGCGTCCATTACTAGATACGGTCTTTGGTCAATTTACTAGACGGTCCTTTTTGTGCATCACCTGTTGTAATAATCTCTAGATACATGTAAGAAGCAAATCTTGCGTATCGAAAATATTTTTTCCTGTTCTTACTTAATGTAGTTTTGTATTTCCCGATTCGGCCATGCTCATCCTCACAACAAAAGAACTGACGTCACCATTGATAAAGTGCTTTCACCATGGATGACGTGCTTAATAGAAGAAGCAAATCTTGCGTATTTAAAGGATTTTTTTTCATTTTCATATTGTTTAGCGTTTCGCGATTCGGTCATGGTACATCCTCACAACAAAAGAGCTAACGTCACTATATGGATCAAGTGCTGAAAAAGAAGCTTATATAAGGCTTTTCACGTTTCGTGGACCGAATAAGTCTGTTATTGTACAGTACAGAAGTACGGAATGTCCGCTATATGAAGGTATTTACCCATACGTGAGGATCATACGTTCCACTGAGCGAAAATGACACATGTCAGTGTAGACAGAGGTGAATCTAGTTTTAGGTGCATCTTCGGTCCTTTTTGTGCATCAACTGTTGTGGCAATTATCTCTAGATAAGAAACCAAACTTGCGTATTTAAAGGATTTTCTTCTCTTCATTTTAATATTTGTTTAGAGTTTTGCGATTCGGTCATGGTACATGCTCATCCTCACAACAAAAGAGCAGACACCACTATAGCTTAGGTGCTTAAAAGGAAGCTTATAAGGCTTTTCACGTTTCGTGGATCGTCCCTTCGGTTCTAGCCTTTCGGTTCGGGCGTCCTTTCGGTTCTAGCCAGCACCACCGGAACTTTGCGGAGTGTGACGATTTTTTAAAACCAATCCGTCAACCTTGACAGACAAAACTAACAAAAATCTTAGGTAAAAATATGAAAACATCCGAAGGACTGACAAACATTCTCAGCACAATGATTTGCCTCTCAAAATTGTATTCAACAAAGACGAAAAGAATTCTTCTACTACTCTGAAGCCCATTTGCCAAGATCACAATAACGTTGACATTATGGGGAAATTACTGTTGATATTATCGTAATCTGTGATACATGGCCAACTCGTCGATCATGATTCTTTGTGACCCATTTAGAACCACAATAAACAAGAACTCCATGAACGAGTTTATAAATCTAAAAAAATACTAGATTATTTGGCGACAGAAATGTAGAGAATGCGTTTTGAAAAGACGGAGCTGGAGAATACAGACAAGTAGTGAACCAGAAACACATGGCTTACAACCGCAACATTTACTAGATCTGATCTTACTAGTATATGAATGAAACGTAACACAACATTAGGAAGTAAAATGTTACAACATAAAACATACCTCTCACCCGTTGAAAAGCTTGAGTTTAGTGGATGTGGAGATTGATGGACTTCTCCAGACCATCTCCAGCTTCCAAAAAGCAGTCCATGCAAGTGATTTCCTCTTGGTCATATCATAGCTGCTAGAGGCCATCATGGACCAGTTGGCAACACATCTTATTGGCTGCTTACAAACACACACACACACATACACATACGCACACAAATACACAATTACACACACACGAACGCCATTGAAAACATATCATTCATAGCGAAGGTAATTAGACAAGACAATAGGAGAAGACGTGCATCTATAGAGGCATACTGGCCAGTGGCCGCTATATACAGTTGTGTACTATTTTGTCCGTGACCTTGCAATGCCAACAATAAGAGGCACAGTGTAACCAGGAATAAACGCTCTGATGCCACTATAAATGTACCACCTTGCTTAATTTCAAGAGCGAACTTAAAACACCGCAAAAATCTCTTTACAAATACTAACGCGTCCGAACAAAACTGAATTTGCAGTATTTCACCCTTCAAACAAAGATAGTGCGGTGCTTTTGCATTTGTAATATATTCGTTTCTGTGTTGTGCACAGTGTTATGAGCTAAAATTTGTCATGAAGGTAGAATACCCCCAGACAGTGTTTTCATTTTATAGAAACAGGCCTTTAAAATCATTGTTTTATTTTGGGTTTTCTGGCCATTTTCAGGCAAAAAATTACATTTTGGGATCTGGGCCCCGTAGTTAGTATTAAATCCGAATAAGCTGAAATTCGTTATGGGGATACCTTGGACACATGTTGAAAAACTGTATACGTATGTAATGTGTGCAGATCAGGCCAATTTTATGGTAACTCATTAACCTGTCACCTCACTTATTTTGCTACTATCTGTCTGTGTCAGGATGCCCTACGGTTGTCCTATATGGCGGCTCCGACACTCTGAAGGCCGGTATGATGACGTCCTACACCATGACGGAAGACACCCACGGTGACCGGCCCGTGTACTACAGCAGCGTCACTTGCATCTACCTGTATTACAACAAGCCTACCATGGAGTGGCACGTGGGACCGCAGTTTGACCGCAGTGTTGTGAGTGTCCGGGACTCCGCCCTCTACGCTGACCAGATCGACGGGACGTTCCATCTGTATACCCGCCAGGAGTGGATAGAGAACCCGGATGTGAAGATCGCCTGCTCTGGTTAGTAGAATCTACCATATTTTGATGACCACGTGCAAATGGATCCGACAACTTATTATCCCCTACATTTACGTGTTAATATGTGAAATTTTACCTTTTTTCATAGCATATATAACCATAAAACGATGAAATGGTAAGACTATTCCAAAAATTGTCCTTCTGCAATCAAAATTGTCCCTGTGCAACCAATCCAAATTTCTTTTTATTTTCAATCCTGGTTGCCCAGAACCTTTTTGCTACATTACTTTAAATCTTACAATCGTGGCTATATAAAGTCTGCACTTTTATTCCAGATGACGTCCCAGCTGGCGTGGTACTTTCACAATCGGTAGGGGGCGCTACAAACTGTGCAAGGGTCCGTCTGCACGGAGATGCCGACTACCAACCCTCCCTCATGACGACCTACACCAGAACATACCGGACCAGTGGTGGCAGACCTGTCTATGTTAGTGACACAAACAACCGAAACTTTCTTCACTTTGTCGAAGACTTAAAGCAATGGGTGATAGGTCCCACGATCGGAGAACGCAGCGGCTTCGCTTATGTCCGGAACTGCGCCATGGCACCTGACCAGATCAGGTCACCGTGGTACCTGTTGGCGGCGAATCAGTGGCAAGTCGTCTGGTCGGTTACTGCCAGCTGTGTTGGTAAGTATCATGTATCATACATTCCCCATTAAGGCTATCTTTTCGGTAGCGATTGTGTGCGTGTGTGTGTGCGTGTGTGTGTGTGTGTGTGTGTGTGTGTGTGTGTGTGTGTGTGTGTGTGTGTGTGTGTGTGTGTACGTGTGTGTGTGTGTGTGTGTGTGTGTGTGTGTGTGTGCGTGTCTGTGTGCGTGTGTGCGTGAGTGTTCGTCCGCCTGTCTACATCTACATGATTCGGGACAAAGTGCCTCACGGCGCATCACGTCCTGGGAGAGGATGTGCAGCTGGTGTGGCAGGTGGTGGTGCGCAACAAAAATATACAAACAAATGAAAAATGATCTATAAATAATAAATTGCAAAAGAAGAAACCGAAATGTGCAACTAGATACAAAAGCCACACCAGAAAACAGAAAATGACCCTACAGCTGGGTATTGGCGGAGAGGCCAAGGTAACTGGCCAATCCCGCCTTAAACACATCAAGGGATGTGCAAGATATGAGTGTACCTGGTGGTGTGTTCCACTCGATGACGGTTCGAGGGAAATAACTGGCTCTGAATGCTTCTGTCTTGCATGGGATGGTGATGAAGCGTGAGTGATGTCCTCTTGTAATGTTTGTGTTTTTGGTGAGAATGTTGTGTATAGGGATGGCTACCATGTGTCAACAATAACTCCAGAAGGCTTACATGGATTGTCTTGATATTTGGTAGGTTGGTTATGAGTACATGGCTTTTCGGTTCTGATATCTCTTGATCTGGACATGCTAGGGTCACGAATTTCGTTGTCTTCTGGAAAAAAATCGTTCAAGCTCGGTCCTCTTAGCAGCCTTTTCTTGAACTGCAAGGAAGAACTGGTTTTCTCTCATAGTAATTCTACCATTTCCTACCTAGAGATACTATATATCTTGTGTTATCTTTACTATTAGCCTGCCCAGAGTTACCGCTTCCACCCAACGGAAACAGAACAGAAGGTCATTTTCATGGAGACACAGTCACCTTTTCCTGTAATGAAGGCTACGAACTGATCGGTTCTGAAAACAGAACTTGCCAGACCAACAAGAGCTGGTCCGGTGCACAGCCTATTTGCTCCAGTAGGTGGCAGCTTTTAACATCATTGTATTGTAATTGTGTATTGGAATTGATAATCAAAAAGCAGTTACTCAAGCAAATGGATATGATTTTGGAAACGGTCAGACGTCAAGACAAGGATGATGTCTTGAAAAGGGAACAAAATTTCTCCTCTGGTCTCCTAGAGCCACTGACGAATGGTATACCTGAAACGTCTGACCGTTTCCAAAATCATATCCAGTTGCTTGAGTAACTGCTTTTTGGCGTATCTTATTACCTGTATGTCTAACCTTCACTGACAAATTGATAATCAGTTTGCAATATACAGTACAATACGTTGTAACTATGTCCTACTCCTGATTTGTAATGATGCAATGATGGTGACAAAAATATCTGCAAGTACCCTGTCATGAAAATCAATTTACACATTCTAGTAGCAATTTGTTGCTATCATCATTGTACAATAAAATATGTTCATTGCCCTGACGCCTGTGTTACAGGAAAACTCTGCCAACAAATGATGGTACCTTCTAACGGCAACATCAGCGGCGGTAGTTCTTATGGGGACGTCGTTACGTATCACTGTGACGCTGGATACGAGATCAGCGGCGATGAAGAACGAACTTGCCAGTCGGACCAGACCTGGAGCGGCACTCAGCCTACATGTGCCCGTGGGTTGTTTCTTTTGTTTCACATGATTATGTTTCGTTGAGTTTTCATATTTTCCGAATTAAAGTAGTTCAGTCATTTCTGTTTGGTTTGGTGTGCTTAGTTGATGTCTTTGTGGCCTCTGCAGCATAGTGACTGCAAGTAGCCTTTTATAACTAAAACTACCTAGCATCCTACGCCCTCTCTTAGGAAAACCCTGCCCAGAGCTACCGCATCCAACCAACGGCAACAGGACAGAAGGTCATCTTTACGGAGACACAGTCACCTTCTCCTGTAATGAAGCCTACGAACTGATCGGTTCTGAAAACAGAACTTGCCAGACCAACCAGAGCTGGTCCGGCGTGCAGCCCATTTGCTCCAGTACGTGACAGCTTTTAATATTGTGATATTGTAAATGGATTGATAATTAGTTTGGAATATACAGTACGATACGTTTCAACTATGTCTTGCTCCTTCTTTAGATATCGCAATGCTGGAGACAAACATATTTCAAATCTACTTGCTATCATCATTGTCCAATAAAAAAAGTTAATTGCCCTAACGCCGTTTTAACTGTGTTACAGGAAAACTCTGTCAGCCACTGATGGCACCTTCTAATGGCAACTTCTACGGCGGTAGTTCTTATGGGGACGTCGTTACGTATCACTGTGACGCTGGATACGAGATCAGCGGCGATGAAAAACGAACTTGCCAGTCGGACCAGACCTGGAGCGGCACTCAACCAACATGCGCCCGTGGGTGGTCTACTTTAAGTTTATTTTCCATGAAACTATCGTCTAGTTTTAAGATTTTTCCCAAATGAAGTTCCAATATTTCTTCACAGACTGTTACAACGTATTTAAATGGTATCTTGGAGCCTTCCTAACATAGAAATAACGCGTTCTGTTTCCTGTCACCTAAAGCACTAATGTACAAATCACATGTCACGTACACAAACCCCTTTTAACCCTCCGACACAACTAAGGCTTGAAGGTAATTAGTGGCGGGACCTCTCCCTAATCCCCATTTTAAGCTAGGCTCTCAATCACTGACTCTCTGACTGAGTTTGTATTCAGAGAAGCCACTTGGCAAATCTCACTGGGGCCACAGCAGGCTAGAGTGACTCGTCGAAAGCTCTAGGTGAGAACATTTCTTTCTGTTGGAACAAAATGTTTTAACTTTGAACACATCAATATACACATTTATGTAATCCCAGTATCTTATTCAACTGAAACAGCCGGACTGTCCACCTTACACGTGGTGATGATTGCCGTGGTGCCATCTGTGGCACTACTTGTACTGGGAGTAGTAGCGGGAATTCTGGGATACCGGCGCGGCAGAAAGAGACAAAGCGACGACAATGAATTAGAAGAGTTTGACTTTCATCCAGATATTCCAGGTATATGATATCATGACATACTTGCAGTTTTGCCATTCTTTTTTTCGGTACCAATGCGCAAAAACTATTGAGTAAATAGTCATGCTACATGTATGTATTACAAACAGGAAGCACGTATAAATCAATTAATTAGAAGTTGCGTTGCTAAAAGCTTAACTGACTTCACCTATTCTGTACGTATTTCATTGATACAAATGCATATGTTTTGTATTGTATTCAATAAAACAGAAAAGTGGGTATATTGATGATGTAAACTGTTGAATTACACTGTGAGCCCTGTTGAAGACACTCATAATGTTGTTTCACTGCTTTTGTTCCCAGATGTAAAATTAACAGATTTGGACAAACCACCACCCCCGCCTGTGCGGGCTCGGCCACAGTTCCTGGAGTACGAGGTAAACCCGACTGATCTGCGACTGAATAAACAGATCGGCAGAGGGGCCTTCGGTATCGCCTTCCTCGCGACTTTAAAGAGAGCTGTTGATGGTCTTCTCACGGAACAAACAGTGGTGACCAAAACTGTCCGTGGTAAGTCAACGTCAGCTGGTTATTACGATACTCTATCTCACTAACGCCAGGAGCTTCATTGATTATTTTGCCACACGTCTTCAAGTCAAGGCGCGAGGATGCTGCCGTCAAACTCTTCACACAGATGCTACGAGAAGATCATCCCCTATATGACCTTGTCTCTCTCTCCAGATCTACAGCTACCGGCCGTTCACTCAGGAACAAAAACACTATCTCTATCCCCCGCGAGAACAAAAGACTACAGAACTCTTTCCTCCACCAGTCAATCAGACTCTATAACCAGACTGTACAGATAGAGTATGGCACAAGATAATGGACCTTGTAAATATCTGGGTTGTACACCTACTGTACTGTTTTTTTAGTTCCTGTAAATATATAATTTTTGACATTTTATCTTGTAAATATTAACGCCATTCAGGCAACATTGAATGTCATGTTTGTTATGTTTGATATCTTAATAAAGAATTGAATTGAATAATGGCTGAAAGCATGACACACAGCACTTGAGCAGAGGAATTTAGCCTTCGGTATGATCCGGCCCAAATGCAAAACAAGCACTCTACCCCCTGAGCTATTGCACCGGTGAAGCTTCAGTAACTGTATCAACAATGAAAGATTTTTGTTAAATTTGCAGAGAACGCGAGAGAAGAGGATATACAGAATTTTATACAAGAGGTCGACACCACCATCACCCTGAGGGGCCACATCAACCTGCTCGGTCTTGTGGGCTGTTGCACACTGTCCCACCCCCCCTACCTGGTGACGGAGTACATGCCGTATGGAGACCTTAAGAACTTCCTACTCAAGTGCAGGAAGGTAAATGTATATACCATCCGTTTATAGCTATGTAACTTTAATGTAGATATCTTTGAATTTGTTCTTATTCTGTCAGTAATGGTTAAACTATCAGAAAGCTGTTGTCTCTATTTTGTTTAATGAATAATCATAATGATGTGCAACTGGAAGTTTATAAAACTACTTGTAAAGTTATCTGTCAAATTTGTTGTTATCAGCCACCCATTTCAACATTTCAACTTGTGTGTATGGCTCGATAGATCTAGAAACTGTTGTCCCATTTTACTTAATGTATTTCATTGTTTTGCTTGCTATGCAATTATTTGCGATTTCGCAGTTACCAAAAGTTAGTGTCTGAAAATGAAATGTCCCTTTGGAGTTTGTGGTTTGTCAGCCATTGTAATACATTATGATGAAGCCAACTTATGTTCATGCTGACTCTTTCCATGTAAATCTACAGTTGAATGAGAGGCTCCAAGACAGCATGTATGACTTCGACGACATGAAGATCTACCAGGTAGCACGGCAGATAGCAAACGGAATGGTAAGCAGACAGTCCACACACAATATTATCACTGAGAACACACGCATATATACTGTATTTATAAGACACAGCCTTGTAAACAGAATGATCTTATATCATACGCCTAAATGCTCTGAATTCTATCATGAACTGCAAAAGCACATTCTCATCCCATACCACACACTTTATAGGCAAGATTAGTCTCATTGTTTGTTAGCAGTAGATGCCAATTTTTTTTAACCTTGTACAATTGTTGTGCGATGGCGTTTAGATGTTTACTGAGGAAGACCAGCGTGACTGGTCGAAAGCTCTAGTTGAGATAATTTCTTTGTGTTGCAATTGGATCAAGTTTTAACTTTAAATATGAAAGTATCATAGATGAAACTTCCATTTTTATTTGTTTGTTGACCACGTTCATACATGTACAATAATTTCACACATGACGTTTGCACTTTTTGAATTGTATGTTTTCTGCCTTTCTCTCTTGAATCAGACTTACATTTCCCAGGCTGGTTACGTGCACGGTGATCTGGCCGCCCGGAACGTGCTGGTAGGAGAGGACCTGGTGGTGAAGATCGCAGACTTCGGCCTGACAACAGACATCTACGAGCGAGGCTACCAGCGGCAGGACGCGGAGCAGAAGATCCCCCTGAGGTGGATGGCGCCGGAAAGGCTAATGCGAGAGGGCCGGTACACAAGCAAGAGTGACGTGTGAGTAGTTATTGCTTTGGTTTGTCCTAGATTTAGGTTCGTATACTAACTATAGTCTGGAAAAAACAAACTTGAAAGCATGAGCAAGCTGGTGTCTACAATCTGATGTTGTCGATGTAGTTAGTCTCTCCCGGCTACTTTGGCCTTTTGTAGGCTCCCAAAGGAAAGCTTGGATGCTCCAATGTGAGGATGTCTGACACAGTGTGCAGCTAGCTTCATTTTGCGTGTTTTAATTTTCTCTGTAATTACAGGCAAATCATGATATGATACGTCTTTTTTTGCATAATTCATGATCAAATCTAATTCTCACGCCCAGTTGGTCCTTCGGTGTGGTGCTGTACGAGATCGCTACGCTCGGGAACGTGCCCTATCCTGGTCGGGAACGCACGCTCCTGGAGGAACTCCGCACAGGGTACCGCGAACCACGCCCGCCTGGCCTCAAACAAGAGCTGTTCGTGAAAGAGACTATTATTTCATTTTTATTTCATTCACATTTGTTTTTTGAGAATCATTGAAGAGCAGCATGGTGGTTTCTAAGAGGCCCTCCTCACAAATAAGAGTAAAATCAACAAAAATAACGGTGACAATAATGAGTTATAAAAAAAGCAACCAAAAACTAACTTTGGTGAAACATAAAGCTCGTGTTCAGAAACTACAGGTTAAATAAATTTTAGTAGTATACTCAGTGATGATAGATAATTACTCTTTTGCAAGCAAAATTGTGGTGAAATCAACCTTGTGTCTTTCGTCTACTCCAGTTACAAATTGTAACATTACCAATCACCGATGACTTACACATATTATAAATAACCAATAGGTACGACATGATGCTGCGGTGCTGGCAATGGGAGGAAGATGATCGCCCGGAGTTTGAGGAGCTTTACGATGAGCTGGACGCTGTGGTAGAATTGATGGCCGAGGACTACGTCAAACCCGGTTCCAGCTCCCCAGTGGGGGGTAAGAATGAGGCAGCAGAAGCTCTTGAAACCTCGTACGACGTCCCAAAGTCGGGCCGGATGGGGATGCAACTCCGCGTCACTGCAGACGTCTACAACAGCGAAGATCGTGATGAAGTCGACTCACTCGCGTCCTCCAATGCAGAATCCAGTTCCACGCCAATAGAGAAGGCAGAATACAGCAGTTAACAAGTGCAAGGCCACGCAGCAAGACACCCTCTCGGAAAGTGAAGACCACGACCAACTACAAGTGGAATCCTCCATCCCACCGGGTGCAGTAATTATGAATACCAACGACAGTTCCACCGACTCCGAGCTGCCAGAGCCAGCGAATGTGCAGAAAAGTGAAACCCCGGCTACAATTGAGGACAACACCGAAGATGCTTAAGAAGAAATGCCTTCAACAACAGAAGAAACTGTGCATTATTTCTAATGGCTTATTTTTACAGAAGTCAGTTCTATCTACAGGATGCATTACTGTTTTGAAAATGCATTCATTAACAATAGAGAAGGAATCTTTATCCAGAGTTTCAATATTGTGCTGTACATATTAACGGCTGGTTACATGTTCTCGTTGTAAGCTAGTACCATTGAAGTCTATGCTAGTCATGGTTGATTATGTAGTGAATATGTTAGTTTCAAAGTATTTTCGTGTTAAACATTGACAAACGTGCTATTCAAATCAGATATAGCATAGACGATTGTATTAATTTCAATTTTAATTTTTTTAGAATCTTACGTAGACATTTCTGTCTGTATTTTATCCAAGTGTTTTGTCTTCTAATGGGACTTTCCAGGCTGTCGGATTTTTCTGTAGATGTTTGGTCCCCTTTTATTACAGAATCTTAATTTGCATAATTTGGTGTTTTCTTTTCCAGTAGTTTAAGGTAAGATGCCACGGAGCCGTGTAAGAATAGATTAGAGACTGTGCATAGAACTAGTCCAAGTGTCTTCAGGATAGCTATCAGGTATATCGCAAGGATATATACACCTTATGCATCTACTACAGTTTCTACATCAAGTTGATGTGTATAATATTGTATATTGAGATAGATCCTGTTTCTAAAGCCAAGAACGATATGATATAAGCATGGATAGGATAAACTTGTTTATGTTTATTGTTTATTAGAAACTCCATTAAGTAAAAAAATAA
>NW_017803892.1:84594-96975 GCF_001625305.1 Branchiostoma belcheri
TACACAATATTTACTTAATGACTACAAGGACAATGTATACAACACTACAATATAACAACTACACAATGTTTACTGAATGACTACAATGTATACAACACTACAATATAACAACTACACTGTAATTCTTTCATAACTATATAGAAAACACAACTTGATACCAATTACTAATGAACACCAAACCTGTAACGAGGCAAAAGCATTTGGGGGTTGGACAAGTAGGCGACCTGCAGCTTAACTTCTTTGTTGCCTTTCATTGAATCTGTCAGTTTTACATTTACTGTTTTACATTTAGTACAATGTAGTACTAGTAGTCATTTCTAGCTTGTTTAAATCGCGCACCTAGCGGCCCTGACGGGAAATGCCCCAGACTCAGCCAAAAGCCCCGCCCATTGCAACAATGCACTTGGGAAAACAATAGGTTACGTGTTAAGACAACTTTTCCCCGAGTCAAGTCTTCAGTTCGAGCTCAGACAACGCCCGCGCAAGCTGTGCCCACAACAACAGTCTTGGCGACATGGCGAAAAACGCGAATGAAGCTCTGCTGTACGCTGCTGAGAGAGGGTGCATTCAGGGCGTCAAAGCCGCTTTGAAAGCAGGTAAGCTAGCCTCTATAACTGTGTCAGGGCACCCAAGATTATACAACTCTGACATACTCTTTAGTCTGTTTACTAGTACTATACTAGTAAAACTCCAAGCAGATTCTTCGGGGGGGGGGGGGAGAAACTACCTCCTCGCGGCCGGACTCCCTTGGCCAATTTTACTCTCTTTTTTTGCGATCCGTATTCCCGTACAAAGGCCCGGTGGAGGCTAGCCTATTCTACTATTTATTCAGCCTGCAAAGGAGGCTGGTGGAGAATACTCAAACACGGGGCCTCCAACTTTACGTCCCATCCGAGAGGACGTCCTGTAAGATGACTGTCTTGTGTTTGACTTCAACTAACTGTACTCTCCAAGCAGAGGTTGTGGGGGAATGATCGTTACCTTTTTTTATATAGCCTTTTTTGTCGCTAACCCCCACCCGTCGGTCGCTGGCGACCTTCTCTTGCTAATCGATACTGCCTGGCCAATTTGATACTGTCTTTTTGCCAACGAAGGGGATCTGCTTGGAGATTGAACTAACTGTAACGACCAAACGCAGGTGCAGACATTGACTACGCCGGCGCCCAGGACGGCCACGAGATCACCGATGCAACAGCTCTGTACATCGCTTCCTTCTTGGGACATGCCGACGTAGTGAGGCTGCTGATCCGCAAGGGGGCGTCTTTAACGAAGAGATCCATTGGGAAATCTAATTCTCCCCTTCTTATAGCAGCGGCCAAAGGTAGGCCGTCGATAAAAAAAACAGTTCAAAGACTATTATGAAAGTTCATCTGTGTTTGTAGTTACATGTTTAAGGTCTCATTCCGGTATTCTTCCGCGTGGGTACTCTAAAGTAGATCGTACTAAAAATTAAATGCGTGTATGGATGTGTGTTTATATCCGCCAGAAATTGCATCTTAGCTAAGTCAGTTGGCGTAAACCGCTTGTGATATGAGAGGTTGTTTGTATGTGCTAAAATTAGTGGGTAAGTGTTGACATCCGCGCGACAGGTCGGATGTTTACACGCTGTTGTGATGGGTAATGCGGTCAGGAGGTAGCAGCGCTGGAGGACCTCTGGCGGAGAGTGGCCAAGTGCAGTTTATAATTAAATAAAAAGAGATTGTTGGGTTAGATCTGG
Source organism: Branchiostoma belcheri (assembly GCF_001625305.1). Taxonomy (NCBI): domain Eukaryota; kingdom Metazoa; phylum Chordata; class Leptocardii; order Amphioxiformes; family Branchiostomatidae; genus Branchiostoma; species Branchiostoma belcheri. Next base: position 86,312 of record NW_017803892.1, read on the forward strand.
TTGGGAATTTTTTGACGTAATGTAGGGCCATTGTGCTCAAAATTGATTGGATAGACTAGATGGCTGTCATTCAAATTATAGGGTTTTGGCCTATGTAAAGTTACGTATTTTGCCATAGGCGGCCATAGTTAACAAAAACTCAAGAATGAGACCTTAAAGTTAAAACTTCTGGTCCAACACAAAAAATTCTCTCGCCTTGAGCTTTCGACCAGTCACTCTGGTCCTCCTCAGTAAACTGATCCAGTGAGGCTTGTCACGTGGCTTCTTTGAAGTGTGACGTCAACACTGGGTCAAAGGTGTCTGGTTGACGATGACGGCCCCCGGCCCACTGAACAAGACTATTTCTTGAGAGGGGTGAAGGAAGCCATATACATCAGGCCAGGGCCCATCACCCTACATTGAACCGCGAAGGGGGCCGACATCGCGGGTGTGCATCTTTTGTCTCCACTTTTCTATATACGTTTGCCCTGTGTCTGTTATATCTTGACCTGTACCTAGCCCGTCGTGACATGAATGTACAATAAAGGTATTTCATTTCATTTTATAAAACGCTACTTGATTAATTTTTCACATCACAAATCCAACCCAGGGTACACAGAAGTGGTGGAGTTGCTGGTACGTCATGGTGCAACATTAGACACACGGGACGCCTACCAGAGGACGCCCCTCATGGTGGCCTGTTCTTACAAACAGGTCGACATAGCTCGGCGACTGATCGAGTTCGGAGCAAGAGCTGATTTGACTGACGCCAAAGGCTTGACGGCCCAACAGTAAGTGAGAATGAACGACTGTCTCTTCCAGATACGAAAATATTGTTTGCTTTAGGCCACAGCAAGTAAATTTTGTGGATGACGTCCTCCACAGACTCCAGATCTAATGCGAGCGTGAGAAAAAAAACAAGGCGGGTCGAACAAAACAAGGTTCTTACATTTTGAAATTTTGACTCAATTATTGTACAAATGGTTTTGATTCAGTGATAACATCACATATACACAGTCAGCAGCACATATCACCGCATCAAAGTAAGAAACGAAACATTAAATCAGAGCCTTTTCTTGCCTACTTCTCGCCACACAAAATCAAAACATGGTGGACTTTTTTAGAATCTCTGACTTGTTGTGCAAACCTCTATTCAGACTTCTTCTGTAATGTTTTTCTCTTAATCAACAATCCACTACTACTTTTCTGGGCTGGTATTAGGTTCTTAGTGAATGGGCCAATACTACATTTGTACCCAACTAGGCACTGCGAAAGGGACGTAGAGCTTACGAAGCTGGTACAAGAGGCACTGCATACCAGGCTGCTGAGATGCTGCAACACTACATGCGGCAAACCGGGCTATAGGTAGGTTTCGTTACCTTCGTCCCCTTTTCTGGGTTGTGGATATTGTTTTCGATGTGTCTGTCTGTGATTGTGTCTGCCTGTGTCCTCAGATAAAATGGGGTACGCTCACTCGCGGTGGTTTTATTCGGTGGTTATAGCTACGACAAGGCTTTATCACACCATATACACCTCGGAGCGGGTCATTGATTAACCCTTAATTATGAAGCAAGTGGCAGGACAGAGCTGTTCACCATATATATAAATGTGTTTAATATAAGTAAGAATAAACAGAGCAGTATTTGTTAGGCTAGACAGTGTGGAGGTAAACATTATGCAGTTGCAAATAGCACATTGTCCAATTTCTCCGTATTTGTAGTCTACGATTTTAATTTTAAAGAATTTTTTCAACAGTTGAAAACCTTTTTCTATTCAAACATTTCATGACCAAACATGGCGACGGCACACACAAGTATAAATACAGAACATGACAATACTCATTTTCACTTGGGTTACCTGAGGAAAGTCGTGTAAAGTGCCTTTCCCAAGGGCACAAGATCAGTGGCATGTCAGGACTCGAACCTGGGACCTCTTGGTTCCTTGGAGTCGAGAACTTTGCCGCTACGTATACGCCACACGACCCCACAAACTTTCCGGAATTCTTTTCTGTTAACTCCCAACAGTTTCAGTTAATAACTGTTACGGTCTTTTCTCCAGGTCCACCCTGAAGCTGTGTGCCCAGTGCAAGCTGACCCGGTACTGCAGCCGAGACTGTCAGAGACAACACTGGCTTATCGGACACCAGAAGAGCTGCGGACACGACACGTTCTCTGACGATGGCTCAAACCCCTTTCTAAAATTGTCCAAGTTGAAGACTGTGAAACAAAAATGTGTGCAAATATAGCTTAGGACAAGTGTATCAAACGTAGCTCTACAACTTTTTGCATGTTCAGCTTTGTTTGAAATGCCCAAACGTCACTTCAGGGTGCAAAAGTATTGTTTTGGGTGGCTGACTGTGAGTAGTGGGCTTGTCTATGTCTGTGCCAAGGAGCTTGCTCCTAGATTGTTAACCTCCTTGGTCTATAATTTTTTTTTTATATTTCAATATCTAATCACAAGACGTGGTGACGGCACACTCAAGTTGTTTCAACTTATATTAATGCCACCACCAACACAGGGGACAATACAATACTCATTTTAAACTGAGCGAAGTGAGGAAGCGCCTGTCACAAGGGCACAAGATCGTGTAAAGTGCCTGTCACAAGGGCACAAGATCGGTGGCATGTCAGGACTCAAACCCGGGACCTCTTGGTTCCGAGTCGAGCACTCTGCCACTCGGCCACACGACCCCACAACACGCGGTCTATAAATTGCTTTGGTTGGTGATTTTGACCGATGTTATTAATTGAAAGCCAATGAAGCCTTTAGCCATGAGTAATTTGTGTCGAATGCAGTGGAAAATGAAATACATTTTATTAGCCAGTGTTCTCACAAAAAAAAGAGACAGAAACAGATTATTTCAAACAGTTAACACAATATTTCGCCATCCTTTCATCATTTAGAAGTTCAGCGTTTCCACTGAGATCACGAAACCCACTCATTATGCAGAACGTGGGATAGTTCATTGCCCACTGCATTCAAAGAAGAAGTCAAACCTCATAATAGCATGCGTAGTAGTAGAAGTATTTCCCCGGACAATAGTTGTCTGTTTTCTATTATTGTATCATATACAAATGTAGCACCTCAGTCTCTGTAAAAGCCTCCGGTCATGACATTGCACTGCCTCCTGAGAAGAAGTCAAACCTCCTAACAACTTGGCTACTCCAATTTTATTATTACTAGTAATACTCTAGCATAGCAGATACCATGTCTCCTATTTATGTGAATCATATAAATCTTTATCCTGTGTACAAACGTTATGTTAGTTTCAAAGTACATATAGTAAGCTAAATAAGCAGACCGTATAAGTAGAACTCCATGTTAGCATAATTATAGTCTTAAATTCACCACATTCTGTATTCATTGTTTTTGTGAGTGTCTGTTTGCAATGAATTAGCCCTCGGGCACGAACTTGCAATAAAGAACTCTAATAAAGACCTATAATGCATGACAAGTGAAACAATAACACAACACGTACAAGAACAAAGTGAACCGTCTTTTTATGTTTCCTTCTGCGTATTATGTCGTAGAAATTCCAGCAGACTGTATATGACAGACCCAATCACTATTGGATGATCTTGGATCTCCTGGCGGAACTGTATGAATGTAAAAATTGTATGAAATCAAAGGTAAAGGATGCAACAGACTCGAACAGAGACGGATCTGGAATTTTGTTGCCTTTACCAGGCTTCGAAAGTGGCTGGAAAGAGCAGAAATTGGCTAACTAGATAACATGCCAATTTCTACTCTATCCAGCCGCTTCCGAATTCTGATAGAGGCTAGGGACTGACGTCGACCTTGCCTTCGACCTATAGCCTCTACCAGACTTCGGGAAGCGAGGGGAAAGAGTAGAAATTGTCCAAGTAGAAAGATACCAGTATTAAAAATATGCCCGGGAAGTTGGTCCGCTAGAAGAGTACTGTACTTGTCAAGCGGACCAACTTCCCTGGCATGCCATCTCTCTATCTGGTCAATTTCTAGTCTTTCCGGCCACCTCCCAAAGCCCGGTAGAGGCTACACGATCCGTACCCCCGTGGGAAGTCCTGGTCCTGGTGGAGGCTCAAGGCGGCACAACACAGTATTAGCCCTATGGGGATTTCTATAGTTATGGACCCCAAAGTGACTCACTTCGACTCACTGAAAATCATAGTAGGGTGCACAAGCAAGGTTCAGATTTTTGATATGTTTAATTTCAGGGTATAGTGTACAAAATATGTGAAAATGAGCTTAGATTTGCCGGCTAGTTCTTTTCTCATGCCCTCTTTTATTAGCGCCACTGCGGAGGTCATGGAACTGCAGCCGAGGCACAGTACTAGGCGGGACAAGTATCCAAGCGCAAATCTACGCCGACTGAACACCGTTCTATCTCGATGCCATGCACAAAACAATCTCTGTACCCTTCTCTAGTATTGTGCAGCACTACTTTGTGCCCGGACTACTTTTGACTACGGGGTTCGCCCATAAATACTGTGTTGTGCGGCCTTAAGCCCCGCCCACGGCAATCGCTCATGTCGCCAGACGTAGGTCACGTGACAAGTTCTCCCCACGTCTTTTCACACTCCTGACGGTCCAGTGTGAACTGGCGCAGCAAGCTGTGCCCACAACAACAACAGCGGTCCTGACGACATGGCGGAAAACGCGAACGAAGCTCTACTGTACGCTACTCAGAACAGCTGTCTACAAGGCGCCAAAGCAGCTCTGAAAGCTGGTAAGCACATCTTCGTTATTAATATGCGGGACACAGTAGATAATTATGCCATCCGCACTACCCTTACATACGAGGTTTCTCAGCAGCGTGTTAAGCCATGTTTTTATAAAGTACAGCACTGAAAGTCGCACTGGTCACGCTTGTATTTAAAGGGTTTATCGTCAGTGTGTGTAGCCATGTGTTGGTCAAAATGTACTTTGCGTGCAGCAGAAAAGTTCCATTGCTCACATCTGTACAATCAATGTCATGTATGCTTTTTCATATGCTTGGATAGGTAAGACCTGTCAGCCGTCCTGTATCCGCACTCCCCGCACATGTAGGGTTTTTCTCCAGTGTGTTTAGCCGTGTGTGTGTATAAATGACATTTCTGTGCAGCAGAATAGTCGCAATGGTCACATTTGTAGGGTTTTTCTCCTGTATGTTTTCTCATATGCCTCGATATGTTAGACCTGACAGCCGTCCTGTATCCACACTCCCCACACATGTAGGGTTTGTCTCCGGTGTGTCTAGCCATGTGTGAGTCTAAGTTACCTTTCTGTGCAGCAGAATAGTCGCAATGGTCACATTTGTAAGATCTTTCCCCAGTATGTTTTTTCATATGCCTGGATATGTTAGACGTAAAAGCTGTCCTGTATCCGCACTGCCCACACATGTAGGGTTTTTCTCCGGTGTGTTTAACCATGTGTCGGTCTATATGGCCTTTTCGTGATGCAGAATAGTCACACTGGTCACATTTGTAACGTTTGTCCACAGTACCTTTCACCACAGGCCCGTCCGTCTGCTCTGTTTGACTCTGTACGGGAGGATGGACAGAGTTTACCCCGTGCGTTTCCTCCGATAGAATGTCCTCTTCCTTCTCCTGCTGTCCTCCCGTGTCTGTTGCCGGGTCCTCGCTGCTGCTTGTCTCGTTCCCAGGGTGCACAGTTGGCAGCTCGTCCACAGGAATCTCACTGCTTCTTTGGTCCATAATTTTCTGAAACCAAAGATAGAATTTCCGAAATTGAAGCGTCGACAACGTTTACATAGTATCCGTTTCTATATTAGACCAAAAATAGAACATCAGGAATTCAAGCATACTAGTACTGATATTTCCATACTATTTATGCCCACAGTCTATATGACCCCATAGCTAGTATATTTGGAAAAAGACCAGTGATATTGGATATCAGATATCCTACTAGAATCTGGGTTGACCTGCCCCCCTCCCCATGCATACCTTAAACAAGAGTTCCACGATCTCATACCTTCGCCAAATGATGTTAACCCTTGCGGGGGACGAATCATACAATCTTAATAATTGATTTTGTAAATAAGAGCCTCATTTGCATGGATTATATCAGTTGATCATATTCACCATCCAATGACAGCCTTATCATAACAAAAAGGCTATTATAGCACTTCCTCATAAATTATGCAAATGAGGTCATGGCTTGAATAAATTATGTTTATTGATGTTCACCTTCACTTTACTTCCAAATGTGGCAAGTATGAAATTGGGGGCGCAGCAGTTACAACTATGGAATTATAAGAATTTGCCATTAATTATGCAAATTAGGTCCTCATTTACATAATCTATATCCTCAGATGTTTTTCTTGTTCTCAAGTGGATGTCACAAGTGTTTCATAGTTCTATTACCAAACAAAGCAGATTTATAGAATTTCCTCATTAATTATGCAAATTAAGTCCTCATTTGCATAATTGTCATTTGATTATGTCAAGCATCACTTCAACTACCTACATACCAAAAATCACGACAATACGTCAATCGGTTCTTGAGTTATCGTCCTTCAAATTTTTTTCAACAAATGCTCCTGCAGTTCCAGAACAAGCCGCTAGGGGACCCAAACTTATGTCATTTCTTCCCTATCCAAGAGCTATCTACCAATCAAAATTCGTGACCCTAGCATGTACAGAACATGAGATATCAAAACCGGAAGTTCGACTGCAGTACCTAGGAAAGCCGCCAGGGGGCCCAAAATCTAATCATTTCTATGTCTCATGAAGACCTACCGACCTACCAAGTTTCATTCCAATCCATCCACTGCTTCTCGAGTTATCTTGCTAAACCACACACACACAAACACACACACACACACACACACACACACACACAAACGCTACAGAAAACATAACCTTCTTGGCGAAGGTAATAATTCGATAATGTAATATTTGAGGTCTAGTGGTCGTTTGGTATCTTAGCTTCTATAATATCTTAGTATAGAGAGAGATCCAAACAGTTCGATTACTTCTGCTGAGCCGGGTTTATTGATCCGTATGTTAACTCTAAAACAGGTATATGTGGTCTAATGGTTCACGAGGAGTTTAGCACGTAGTTACACAGAGGGTTACCAATGGTCTAGGATTACACAGATGTGGTACTGGCAGTTATACAATCTACTTATCTACAGAGCTACAACTAGACATGTGCACATACCTTGGATCCAGGTCACGACTAACTTACACAGCGATTGTCTTTCCCAAGCTCAACTCTGTTCACAATAGTCCCTAACCTGATTGGTTGCTCTCACCAACCAATCAGGGCCTACCTAACGCGCAAATATATGCATAGTCTCTAAAGTAGTCTTTCCACATGGTCATTTACATATTACCCTAATTATACAAATCATAATAAGTCATAACCGTTACACTATCCCCCTCTTTCCATCAAGCGGGCGTCCTCGTCCGCGAACTCATATTACCATATACAGGGGATAGAACATAATAATAAAACACGCATCATGATTTGAAGTATCTGCTGCGGTACCGCGACACAGCGAGTGTAGGAGGTACACAAAGGTCTTACCTGTCTATCAAAACTGCCCAGAGTAGGTTTAAAGCCGAAGTCAGTAGGAAATCGCCTCAGATTGGAGAGAAATGACACCCTCGCACGGCTCAAAATGGCGGACAAGCGTAATGATGCCAAATCAGACGAGGGGCAAAGGTCAAAGTTGACAAACCTGATTACCCTGATCCAGGATTTTGTCGTTACGGACGTCTTGCATGATATATTGCTCTTTTCTCTGCTCTATCAGTTTGAACAACTGTTTCTGCTGCATTTACTACAATTGTAGTAGTAGATGTTCGAAGAAAAAGACGACTATAAGAAGACGTTCGCAAAGTGGATGTTACAGTTGTGGTGATGAATAGTTACGAGATATGTGCATATATCAGCTTATTTCATAACGTGAGCGAATTGAATACAGATATGTACAAGCAGTTTGAAACGGTTTCACTACATTTATTTCGCTTTGTACTATAACATCTAAATATAAATCTAAATCTAAGGATTTTAGGACATTTTGTATCGTTTAAGTACATGTATTAGTATTATAATGATTAGTACTAGGGTATCAATATTTCTTTAAATATTCTATCGCGTACTTAGTGTGACATAAGTGCATGTACCTAGTATGTATATACGTATATATAATGTATTAGCTAAGTGATACAGTACGATAAAGTCTAAAGGAATGAATAAACGACGTTAAGCCAAAAAAAGTAAAAAAAAAAAAACTGTATGAGTATGGCACTTTTATATGGTTTAATTATACATCATTGTCGTTAGTTTTCGCGCAAGACTCGCCATAGCACAGAAGCTAACACTGGCCACTACACAAAACTCTCTCTGAGAATTTTTGTCAACTAATACACGGACAAAACTTCTGCATTCTAACTTATCTATATATACATTTGTATACATTTTAGGCGTTTCACCAGTGTTCTTTTCTATGTGTCGAACTAAATTTATTTTCCGTGATGTGGAATATATCCACAGTGGTCACACTTGTAGGTTCTTTACCCGAAGGCCTTCCCATATGTATGGAAGGGTTACTGCTCTGAGCTGACCTGTTACCAGTGTGTTTAGCCATGTTTCGGCAGCAGCGTAGTCGCACTGGTCACAGATTTAGGGCTTCTCACCACCATGCGTAGCTGTGTGTCGTTGTAAAGACCTCTTATACGCAGAGGAAAAGTTACACTGATCACATTTGTACGGTTTCTCACCTGTATGCTTTCTCATATGCACTGTTAGGTAAGACCTGGAAGCTGTCCTGTATCCGCACTCCCCACAGATGTGGGGTGCCTCTTCGGTATGTTTGAACAAGTGTTTGTCCAAGTCATATTTCTCTGCAGCAGAATAGTCACACTGGTCACATTTGTGGGGTTTCTCACCTGTGTGTTTTCTCATATGCCTGGATAGGTGAGACCTGGCAGCTGTCTTGTATCCACACTCCCCACACATGTAGGGTTCCTTTCCAGTGTGTTTAGCCATGTGTATATCTAAACTGACTTTATATGCAGCAGAATAGTCACACAGGTCACATTTGTAGAGTTTTTCACCAGTATGTTTTTTCATGTGCCTGGATATGTTACAGCTGACAGCCGTCCTATATCCACACTCCCCACACATGTAAAGTTTGTCTCCAGTGTGTTTAGTCATGTGCTGATCTAAACTAACTTTTCGTGCAGCAGAATAGTCACACTGGTCACATTTGTAGGGTTTCTCACCTGTATGTTTTTTCATATGTACAGATAGGCAACGCCTGTGAGCTGTCCTATATCCACACTCCCCACACATGTAGGGTTTGTCTCCGGTGTGTTTAGCCACGTGTCGCTCTAACTGAACTTTCTGTGAAGCAGAATAGTCGCATTGGTCACACTTGTAAGGTTTCTCACCTGTATGTTTTCTCATATGAACAGTAAGATACGAATTGTGAGCTGTCCTGTATCCGCACTCCCCACACATGTAGGGTTTGTCTCCAGTGTGTTTAGCCATGTGTGAGTCTAAATGGCCTTTCCGTGATGCAGAATAGTCACACTTGTCACATTTGTAGCGTTTGTCCACAGTACCTTTCACCACAGGCCCGTCCGTCTGCCCTGTTTGACTCTGTACGGGAGGATGGACAGAGTTTACCCCGTACGCTTCCTCCGATAGAATGTCCTCTTCCTTGTCCTGCTGTCCTCCCGTGTCTGTTGCCGGGTCCTCGCCGCAGCTTGTCTCGTTCCCAGGGTGCACAGTTGGCAGCTCGTCCACAGGAATCTCACTGCTTCTTTGGTCCATCATATTTTTCTAAGAACGAAAATATTCAAAGTTCAAGGATAAAACGTTGTCATATTTCCCATGTCTATAATATTATCACTCTATGAACATCATGGTAAGTATGGTAAGAAAGACTAGCTTTAAAGCAAATCTACTCAGGAAGAAGCTCCTATTGTTTCAGAACAGGAGCCTAAGGTCGCTGTTTTTTTTTTTTTTGCGTTAGCTGCTTTTTGCCGTTACTCCTGTACTGTATTATTTTATTTTATTCACATGGATTTTTGAGCATTGGATAGGAAGCACTTGTTGTGCTTATGTAAATCCGCTGCTCATAAAACATAATACAAATGTAAACATAAAGATGACAGAAAGTATAGCATTAACATAAAATGAGAGTGGCTGGCGCACCAAAACCCAGCATAACATTATTGAGATTGGTCAAATCTTCCAGAGTGGTGGATATAGTTAAACACAATATCAAAGATACGGCAGTTGGTAGGGTATGGGAGGGAGGGGCTACCTGTAAGAAGTAAAGTACATAATGTGGCGTCGTTTACATTGAGTGGGTCGGAAGGAAGTATGTTTTCAAGATGAAGGCAAGATATGGACAACAACATTTTGGTCCTTTCAGTATCATAACATTTGCAGTGTAATAAATAGTGTTCTGGTGTCTCATTTGGATGCCCACATTTGCACTCGGGACTACTGATACAGTGATGCTGGAATAGGTGGTAGTTCAGCTGGCTGAAACCAAGCCTGAGTCTGGTAAGGTGAGTCACATGGTGTCCGTGGCCGTGAGAGTAGTGAGGATGTCTGGGCATGCTATCAAAGCAAGACTCTAATTCATTTTTGAATGCACGAATGGATGGGGATTCTTTGGCGGTCTGGGGTAACTTGTTCCAAGAGAAAACAGCAGAAGGCAAGAAAGATTTTTTGTACTT
>NW_017803892.1:100243-116337 GCF_001625305.1 Branchiostoma belcheri
GACAGCTTACAGGTCTGCCCTATCCGTGCATATGAAAAAACATACTGAGGAAAGGCCCTACATGTGTGGGGAGTGTGGATACAGGACCACTGACATGTCTGGCCTTCGGAGGCATATGAGAAAACATACAGGTGAGAAACCTTACAAATGTGACCAGTGTGACTTTTCTGCTTCTCAGAAATGTAGTTTGGACCGACACATGGCTCAACACCCTGGAGAAAAACGATGTGTGAGAAGTGTGGATGCAGGACAGCTTACAGGTCCAACCTCCCCAAGCATATAAAAACACATACTGGGGAAAGGCCCTACAAATGTGACCAGTGTGGTTATTCTGCTGCACAGGAAGGTGATTTGGACCGACACAGGCTAAACATACTGGGGGCAAACCCTACATGTGTGGAGAGTGTGGATACAGGACAACCGCCAGGTATATCCCATCCAGACATATGAAAAATCATACAGGAGAGATGCCATACAAATGTGACCAGTGTGACTATTCTGCTGCACTCAAGACGACTTCAAACCTTCACATGGCTAAACACACTGGAGACAAACCCTACAAAGGCGATCAGTGTGACGATTTTGTTGCACAGAAGCGGTCGTTAGACAAACACATTGCTAAACACACTGCTAAGAAACCGAGTATGTGAGCGTAGTGCGGATGGCAAGCATATCTCATCTGTCAACGTCCCGCATAGGAAGAACCAAATAGGAAAGAAACCACACAACTAGTTCGGAACTTTCTCAATTTTAGCCGAACATAAGGTGAAAAATGTTACACTGGTAACAGTTGTGCAGTTTCGTTAGCATAAAATTATAGTATTCAGAGAAGACTATTATTTCTCAGAATAGAGACAATCGTTAATAAACATTCAAACATGGGAAGCCTTACATTTCTGAGGTGGGTGCAAACAGTTCTGCTGACGGTCAGTCCGATTTAATCACAAACACACAAAAAAGAAGCGTACGTTAAAAAAATGTACTTGTGTCTTAAAGTGACTGACATGTTTGTTAAGCAGAGGAGGAGGCAGGAGAAGCCATGGCCAAAACTTTGCTGAAGAAGGGAGTCAGAGTCGGGGGACACGTCGGGGATGGGGACGGAATACCTACGGAGGAATGGCGAAAGTGATGCGTTAGGAGGCGGGGCAATGAACCAAACAGGAGCGTTGCTATGTTCATCTAAGCAGAAGTGTTGCAAAGAAAATCAGCACCACAACGTTCTCTAAAAACATGTTTCCGGGGAAAACTGCCAGCTTACGACAAATTATGAAGAACAAGTTTGGTGATGATTGGTGATGATCTGGCTCAGCGCCTAAATGCTGAACACCATGCAGCCATTGCACGGATGGGAATGAGAGATAAGCTGGGTACGGGAAGAGCGATGAACAAGGCCATGGAAGTCATATACAGCTGCTATATATATATAGGTGCATGAATGTGAAAATTATGTGAATTCCGTGCAAAATTTTAATGAAATGTGAAAAAATGTGATGTAATGTGAATCCCATTAGAAATATGTGAAACCCAAAATGTGATTTTTTTTCAAAATGTGAATCGTCAAATGTTATTTTATGTGAAACAATGTAACTGTTTGAAAAATGTGAATCGATTATGTGAAATCACACAACCCGAAAACATGGCCAAAAAAAATGTGAATTCAAAATGTGAGAAGATGTGAAGAAATGTGAAGCGGTTTTACCCCGCAAACTGAAAGGAGTCAAATGTGAAATTATGTGAAGTTCAAATCACATTTTTTCACACAAGAGGTCAGAATGTTATTTTATGTGAAAATGCTTCACATAATTTCACATTTGCCTATGTCCTAGATGATTATGTGATTTTATGTNAAGGCAAGATATGGATAACAACATTTTGGTCCTTTCAGTATTATAACATTTGCAGTGTAATAAATAGTGTTCTGGTGTCTCATTTGGATGCCCACATTTGCACTCGGGACTACTGATACAGTGATGCTGGAATAGGTGGTAGTTCAGCTGGCTGAAACCAAGCCTGAGTCTGGTAAGGTGAGTCACATGGTGTCCGTGGCCGTGAGAGTAGTGAGGATGTCTGGGCATGCTATCAAAGCAAGACTCTAATTCATTTTTGAATGCACGAATGGATGGGGATTCTTTGGCGGTCTGGGGTAACTTGTTCCAAGAGAAAACAGCAGAAGGCAAGAAAGATTTTTTGTACTTTTCAGTTTTGAGGGTAAAAGGGAGATAATTCTGGTCAGTACGCAGGCCATAAGGGGTGGAATCACGGATAAGTGGGGGAACCAAGTCTTGTAGATATTTGGGAACTAAGCCATTGGCCATTTTATACAAGTGAACAAGTTTGACCTTTTCGCGTCTGTTGGCAAGTGTTTCCCAACCGACGTCACATAGAATGCGGTGGTGATTCGTCCCTCTCATTGCGCCTGTGCAAGCCCGGGCAGCGGACACCTGGACTGACTCGAGGAGGTCTGAATCCTTCTTAAGAACACCACACCAGGCAACATTGGCGTACTCAAGTAAAGGACGTATCATGGCTTTGTACAAGATTTCAAGCGTTTTCCGTGGCACAAAATTTGATATTCTTGTCAACAAGTTAACTCGCTTCATTGCTTTCGTCACCAGAGTTGACACGTGGAGTGACCATGATAAATTTGGAGTGAGATGTAAGCCAAGGTGCTGGTGAGAGGGGGTTTCAGTCAGCTGAACACCTCTAAAGTATAGTGGTGGGTGAAGAACCTTTCTTCTTTTAGAGGAAAAAGTCATCAGTTCTGTTTTGCCGGGATTGAATGTTACAAGCCACTGGTCTGACCAGTCTGACACTACACTGAGATCATGATTCAGTCTGTTCGCTGAGACAACGGGATCCATGATTATCTCTAACAGTGCGGTGTCATCAGCAAAAAGACGGGAATCTGTTCGTAGGTTGTCAACAAGGTCATTTATAAATACAAGAAAGAGCAATGGGCCGAGAAGTGACCCTTGTGGAACACCTGCATCAATTGATAGCCATTCAGAGCACATCCCGTTTATAACAACTCGCTGTTTACGATCGCTCAGGTAGGATTCAATCCATACTAAGAGAGACCCAGTGACTCCTAGTTGTCGCAACTTAAAGATTAATCCCCCATGCCAAACCTTATCAAAAGCTTTAGATATGTCAAGAAAAACTGCACGGGTTTCGAGGCCTTGGCCAAGTGCTTGATGAATTTTGTTGACTAAATAGGTCAATGAATTAACGGTGGAATCTCCCAAGGCGAACCCGGCATTACGGTCAGTGAGAAGCTTGTTCCTGTGGAAGTATGAGGACAGTTGATTATGGACTATTCTTTCAAAGACCTTTGACACACAACATAGGAGGGATATGGGTCTGTAGTTTTCCTTAATCTGCTTGTCTCCTTTCTTGTGCACGGGCACAACATTCGAGCATTTCCAAATTTTTGGAAAATGTCCGTACTGTAGTGAAACGTTAAACAATGATGATAAAGGGGCGGCTAGTGACTGGGCAACATTTTTTAAGAGTCTATTTCCTAGGCCGTCGGGTCCTGTGGCCTTGTTAACATTAAGATCGCACAAAACTTTGTAAACATCAAGGGGGGAGCAGACGATTGAGTCAATAACAGACTCTGTTCTAAGAGTAAACAAGGGAAGAGAGGCGCCCAATGTGTTGAGTTGCGTTTGAGATGCAAAGTAGCGATTGAAGACATTAGCCTTGGTCTTGTCGTCCGTAACAGTACATCCGTTTTCGAGTAAAGGTGGTAACGTACGATCAATCTTACCCATAAAAATTTCTTTGGAAACAGACCACCAGTGTTTAGGATTAGAGGATGTATTTACTAAACCAAGACAGAGGCTAAGCCGGTGGTTGTACTTCGCTTTCCTAATTAGTTTTGTACACATATTACGGATATTAGTACTGTACTGTATTAGTATAGTAAGAAAAGTTGAAAACAGTTCTGTAGCTGGTGGAAACGTTGTACCAACCAGATCCTGACTTATTGACGAAAATATCATTATAAACGGTCTATAATTGTGCAGTTGTACATTCAGGGGTGCCATTGTATACAGTGCAATTTTACGGCATACAGTGCATGTTTACTAGTATACAGTGCAATTTTACGGAATGCAGTGCAATCGTATTAGTATACAGTGCAAGTTTCCGGAATAAAGTGCAATCGTACTAGAATACAGTACAATTTTACGGAATACAGTGCAATTTTACTAGTGACGTTGAATCACGTGACTTGGACCCAGCTTTCCCTGACTTCTCAGTTTCAAGATGGCGGACGCCGCTGACTCATTAATACTTCTGTCTTTTTCCAGCGAATTCGTAGTAACATGCCCTGTGTAGTGAATTGACTAAAGGTCTATCTATGAGAAAGGTCCAAATTCGCTCGAAAAACACAGAAAGACGTGAGCACGCTCCGTCAGCGGCGTCCCTGAAAAGCCGGGCCCAGGTTACGTCATTACTAGCAGTAAAATTGCACTGTATACCAATACGATTGCACTGTATTCCGTAAAATTGCACTGTATACTAGTAAACTTGCACTGTATACTCTGGCTCCCCTGACATTTGAATTATTATATAGTTGCTACTATGTATATGATATATGCTTGATATATATGCTTTATCAAAGACCTTAAACCAAATTTTCTTTTGTAAAATAGACTATTCAAATACATGAACACATGTTCAATGAACAATGGCAATTTTTTTTAAAAATATCTAGGTAACCCCTCAGGCTCTCACGTCGAAAAATTAATATTTTCATAACTTTGTTCAGTACATGCCTATACTTTATTATAATTTACATTGCTGTAGCCTGTACTGTACGAGTTGTGAAAGATAATGAAGTTTTGATATAGTAAGATTTTTAAAAGAAGAGAACAATTATAATTCATTTAGAAAACGATGTATCAATCAAATGTCCTGGTATATTTACATTCGATGTGCCCCCCTCCCTATGTATATCTAATCCCTTAGATTAGAATTTTCATGCATCATGATTTGAAGTATCTGCTGCAGTATCTGCTGCAGTACCGCGATACAAAGCGGGTAGGAGGTACGCAAAGGTCTTACCTGTCTATCAAAACTACCCAGCGTAGGTTAAGAGTTGAAGTAAGCTTAAAATCGACTCGTTTGGAGACAAAAGACACCCCTTGCACGTGTCAAAATGGCGGACAAGCGTAATCAAAGGTCGAAGCATACAGATGGGGCAAAGGTTAAAGTTGAAAGACCTGATTACCCAGATCCAGGTTTATGTCCCTTAGAACGTCTTCCCGGGTATTGTAATTTTGTCTTTCGGCTTAAACGACAATTTGTTCTACGGTCAAATCATTTGTGGCCAAGATAAAAAGGCCAAAAAAGACAAATATGAGGATGTATGCAGTGATAGTTTCGATATATTCGTATATATTAGCTCATTTTTGACATGCTATTATAATATATAAGAATGTTTTGTAGTAACTATTACAACATTAATATTTTCTAGTCGTCTTTCTTTCTTCTTTTTATCTTCTACACGTGTTTTAATTGTAGAATAGTCTTGTTTTAACCGATAGACAAAATTGCAATATCCGTCAAGCCGTCAAGTAGCTACTAATCTGGATAATCAGGTTTGTCAACTTTGACCTTTGTCACTATTGATTTGACCTTTGTCACTATTGATTTGACCTTTGATTACGCTTGTCCGCCATTTTGAGCCGTTTGAGGGTGTCATTTCTCTTCAATCTGAGGTGATTTCCAACTTACTTAGACTTTAAACCTACTTTTGGCAGTTTCGAAAGACAGGTAAGACCTTTTTATACAGCCTACACTCGCTGTGTCACGGTACCGCAGCAGATACTTCATATGTCGTAATGCGTAAAAAAAATCTAGGTTATTCATGGGGAGGGGGGCACATCGGATATACATGTATAATGTTGACATGCTATTATAGACAAAAGATAGACAAAGGATACTCCATGATTTTCTAATGTGAATGACTACTGGCCTTTACGGACATACTGGCCAAGGTGTTCCTAGAGTTATAATAATATAGACTTCGGTACTACAAAAACGTTGTTTTTTTTATCCTTCAACTTCCAATATTTTGTTTTAGTTCTAAGAACATTATGGACCGAAGAAGCTGTGAGATTCCTACGGACGAGCTGCCAACTGTGCACCCTAGGAACGAGACAAGCAGCAGCAAGGACCCGGCAACAGTCACGGGAGGACAGCAGGACAAGGAAGAGGACATTCTATCGGAGGAAACGTACGGGGTAAACTCTGTCCATCCTCCCGTACAGAGTCAAACAGAGCAGACGGACGGGCCTGTGGTGAAAGGTACTGTGGACAAACGGTACAAATGTGACCAGTGTGACTATTCTACTGCAAGAAAGGAGGCTTTAAACGAACACATGAATAAACACACCGGAGAAAAACCCCACATGTGTGGGGAGTGTGGATACAGGACAGCCTACAAGCGTAGCCTGTCAGTACATATGAGAAAACACACTGGTGAAAAACCCTACAAATGTGACCAGTGTGACTATTCTGCTGCACAAAAAATTAGTTTAGATCAGCACATGACCAAACACACTGGAGACAAACTCTACATGTGTGGGGAGTGTGGATATAGGACGGCTGTCAGCTGTAACATATCCAGGCACATGAAAAAACATACTGGTGAAAAACCTTACAAATGTGACCAGTGTGACTATTCTGCTGCACATAAAGTCAGTTTAGACATACACATGGCTAAACACACCGGAGACAAACCCTACATGTGTGGGGAGTGCGGATATAGGACAGCTTCGAGGTCTAAACAAACAGTTCATATGAGAAAGCATACAGGTGAGAAACCCTACAAATGTCACCAGTGTGACTATTCTGCTACAAAGAAATGTGATTTGGACAAACACTTGTTCAAACATCCCGAAGAGGCACCCCACATGTGTAAGGAGTGTGGATACAGGGCGGCTAACATGTCTTACCTAACAGTGCATATGGCAAAGCATACAGGTGAGAAACCATACAAATGTGACCAGTGTGACTATTCTGGTGCAAGGAAATGTGATTTGAACAAACACTTGTTCAAACATACTAACGAGGCATCCCGCATGTGTGGGGAGTGCGGATACAGGGCGCCTGATAGGACCCATCTAACTGTACATATGAGAAGACATACAGGAGAAAAACCTTACAAATGTGACCAGTGTGACTATTCTGCTGCAGAGAAACGTGATTTGGACAAACACTTGTTCAAACACACTGGAGAAAGACCCTACATGTGTAAGAAGTGCGGATACAGGACAGCTTACAGGTCTGCCCTATCCGTGCATATGAAAAAACATACTGGGGAAAGGCCCTTCATGTGTGGGGAGTGTGGATATAGGACCACTGACATGTCTGGCCTTCGCAGGCATATGAGAAAACATACAGGTGAGAAACCTTACAAATGTGACCGGTGTGACTTTTCTGTTTCTAAGAAATGTAGTTTGGACCGACACATGGCTCAACACCCTGGAGCAAAACGACATGTGAAAAGTGTGGATACAGGAGAGCTTACAGGTCCAACCTCTCCAAGCATATAAAACATTGGGGAAAGGCCCTACAAATGTGACCAGTGTGGTTATTCTGCTACACAGGAAGGTGATTTGGACCGACACATGACTAAACATACTGGGGGCAAACCCTACATGTGTGGAGAATGTGGATACAGGACAATCGCCAGGTATATCCTATCCAGACATGAAAAATCATACAGGAGAGATGCCATACAAAATATGACCAGTTTAACCATTCTGCTGCACTCAAGACGACTTTGAACCTTCACATGGCTAAACACACTGGAGACAAACCCTACAAAGGCGATCAGTGTGACGATTCTGTTGCACAGAAGCGGTCGTTAGACAAACACATTGCTAAACACACTGCTAAGAAACCGAGTATGTGAGCGTAGTGCGGATGGCAAGCATATCTCATCTGTCAACGTCCAGCATAGGAAGAACCAAATAGGAAAGAAACCACACAACTAGTTCGGAACTTTCTCAATTTTAGCCGAACATACAGGTGAAAATGTTACACTGGTAACAGTTGTGCAGTTTCGTTAGCATAAAATTATAGTATTCAGAGAAGACTATTATTTCTCAGAATAGAGACAATCGTTAATAAACATTCAAACATGGGAAGCCTTACATTTCTGAGGAGGGTGCAAACAGTTCTCCTGACGGTCAGTCCGATTTAATCAGAAACACACAAAAAAGAAGCGTACGTTAAAAAAAAATTATACTTGTGTCTTAAAGTGACTGACATGTTTGTTAAGGAGAGGAGGAGGCAGGAGAAGCCATGGCCAAAACTTTGCTGAAGAAGGGAGTCAGAGTCGGGGGACACGTCGGGGATGGGGACGGACATACCTACAGAGGAATGGCGAAAGTGATGCGTTAGGAGGCGGGGCAATGAACCAAACAGGAGCGTTGCTATGTTCATCTAAGCAGAAGTGTTGCAAAGAAAATCAGCAACACAACGTTCTCTAAAAACATGTTTCCGGGGAAAACTGCCAGCTTACGACAAATTGTGAAGAACAGGTTTGGTGATGATCTGCCATCTGGCTCAGCGCCTAAATGCTGAACACCATGCAGCCATTGAACGGATTGGGATGAGAGATAAGCTGGGTATGGAAAGAGCGATGAAGAAGGCCATGGAAGTCATACCCAGCTGCTATGCCGGTGACCACAGCGAGTGCCACCAAAAGTCCCAGGTATGCAGGCATCCTTCTGTGTGGAAGTTTGACAAGATGAGCGAGAAGACAAGAGGACTACTCCGTCCGGACAGATCGGACTGTAGAGTGTTAGGAGACATAATGAAGAAGAGACTTGGACCAGACATGCTAGAACAGACAAGACATGCAGCCGAAACCAACAAGCTGAATCTGTGAACCGTCAAATCACAAAGAGCCAACCAAAAAATATTACCCGTTTCCGCACACTGGCTGGGAGGCAGCCGGGAGGATAGCCTCTGCACTCCGCGCCTCCAACAATGGCACTGGGCTCTCCGTTGCAATGAAGAGACTGGCAGCAGGTATTCCACTCTCGAAGCACTCGAACGCTGTCAAAGCCCTGGAAGGGATGAGAAAGAGGCGGGATTATAAGCGGGCGTACAAGCAGGAGTCAGCAAATAAGAAACGGAAAAAGGCAAACATAATGAAGAAATTCCAGCAGTATGACGAGAGCAGAGAAGAGGGCACGTACAGGAGCGAGAAAGTGGAAGAGGAGCTGTCCAAGGGAGTACGGAAGTCGCCGAGGAAGAAGCCGCGCCCAGACTACAGACAAGATCACGTTTACAGCCAATCGGGAGATGCGGAGCCTGAAGACGACTACACGTACACGGGTTCAGAATCAGAGGAGGAAGATGTAGTCTACAGCTAGTTAAACATGCACGGACGATACGGACCGTGGCCGCCGATGCAATGCCCTAGGGACTGGCACGGTTTCCGACTGTTATTGATGTAGCCAGGTTCCAGGGACAGATGGTCTATGCGGGCACAAAGTGATACATGACATAAATGAGATACTTGTAGATCTGTAATGTCCAGATTACCGGTGTAAGCCATGTATGCCATCCTATGGGCGTGCAACTTTGTTCGCTTTTCTAGGTGCCTCCGAGACATCCACGATACGTTGATCATACCGTAGATGATGCGTGATGATGCTGTCTTCCCCCCAGTCCACAGTAAACAAGGTTTAGTGGGGTGGGGACGAGTCTTTGACTGTATTTTCACTCTGTTTTCCCGACACCAGTGGGCACACAGCCTATTGTAATTATCCATGGTAAAAACAGGTGAAAATGTCCGAAAATGTACAAAAGAATGAATAGATGATGGTTGAGAGGAATCTTCACACGTGTCTAGTGTCTTTTCAGGTCAAAGTTCAGACAGACAGGGGCGAAAACAGCCGTAAATAGCTCAGAATCTCTGGGGAGGGGGGCAGTCCAAAACCGTATAGGGGAGACTCTTCTTAAAGGGTGCTGCATTGAAACATATAGAAAAACAGGCATAAAAATGGGCATCATATATCACCTTTACAAAGTTTTAGTGACACAAACTCACCTTCATATGTTAGCCCATTTATTGAAATGGACCTACAAGACGTTTCGGGGGAAAGTGGACGGCGAAACTCGAACTACAGCTGTTTCCCAAACACAGGCGCACTTTGACCCCATATCCCAGGTTGATTCCAAGGTGGTAGGCAGGAGGGGTGTGTGGCAACAGAAAAGCTAATAACAAGGCAACTTCATGAAAAACCTCCACTTTTTTTGCAAAAACATTCACTCAAAACCCTACTTTGTACGATCCACCACAAAAATGCCAAGGGTTCAACAAAAGTTCCACCAAAAAAACAGTTTTAAAGTTATTTAGCTCATTTTAATTTTGCATTTCTCTCCAATCTGAGGCGATTTCCAACTGACTTCGGCTCTAAACCTACTCTGCGCAGTTTTGATAGACAGGTAAGACCTTTTTCTACAATCTACACTCGGTGAGTCGCGGTACTGCAGCAGATACTCAAATCGTGATGCGTGAATTATCTAAGGTTTTTTTTTATTTATCTAAGGTTTATATGGGGAGGGGGGTGGGCAGATCGACCTAGATAGGACATCTGATCATCTGATACTCCATAGTTTTTGCAATGTGAATAATCACCGGACTTTTTAAACATACTGGCCATGGGGATCGTAGGGATCCACAGAAAGTAAATTTTATGGATGACATCTTTCGCAGATTCCAAATCTAATGCGAGCGGGCTAAAAAAAACAAGGCGGGCAAAAAAAAGCAAGGTTCCTTCAATTTAAAATTTTGACTCAATCATAATTGTACAAATGGCTTTTGAGTCAGTAGGAGCATCACATATACACAGCCAGTATCACATATCACTGCATCAAAGTAAGAAGCATGACATCAGGGCCTTTTCTTGTCTCCTGTCTTCATAGTTATCTGACATCCACCTTCCGTCTTGGCATGACATCCACCTTTGCCTTAGCCTAGATGCCAGACTCAGAGCACACTGGACACAAAATATCTCAGTGTGCAAGGATATTTTGTGTCCAGTGTGCTTTGGGTCTGGCATCCAGGCTACCTTTGCCTATTTTCGGAATGTTGATCACTGTCAGAAGGAAAAAAAAAATTGTCAAAATCAGGCGAAAATTAATGCGCGCGCTGATATCATCGATAAAATTACTTGCTTATGGAAATTTTTCTATGAAAATTTCTGATGTTTAATTTTTGGTCCTAGAAAATGATGGACTGGAGAAGCTGTGAGATTCCTGTGGACGAGCTGCCAACTGTGCACCCTAGGAACGAGACAAGCAGCAGCGAGGACCCGGCAACAGACACGGGAGGACATCAGGACAAGGAAGAGGACATTCTATCGGAGGAAACGTACGGGGTAAACTCTGTCCATCCTCCCATACAGAGTAAAACAGAGCAGACGGACGGGCCTGTGGTGAAAGGTACTGTGGATAAACGTTACAAGTGTGACCAGGGCAAATATTCTACTGCACGGAAAGACCATTTAGACTCACACATAGCTAAACACACTGGAAACAAACCCTACATGTGTGGGGAGTGTGGATACAGGACAGCCGAAAGATCTAACCTAACCGTATATATGAGAAAACATACAGGAGAAAGGCCATACAGTTGTGACAAGTGTGAATATTCTGCTTCGCAGAAAGACGATTTAGACCGGCACATGTCTAAACACACTGGAAACAAACCCTACATGTGTGGGGAGTGTGGCTTTATGACGGCTGATAGGTCTCACCTATCCAGGCATATGAGAAAACATACAGGTAACAAACCTTACAAGTGTGACCGTTGCGACTATTCTACTGCACAGAAGGCAAACTTAGACCGACACAAGGCTAAACATACTGGAGACAAACCCTACATGTGTGGGGAGTGTGGATTTAGGACAGCTTGCAGGTCTTTCCTAACAGTGCATATGACAAGACATACGGGAGAAAAACCGTACAAATGTGACCAGTCTGCTGCACAGAAAGGTGATTTAGACAAACACATGACTAAACACACCGGAGACAAACCCTACATGTGTGAGGAGTGTGGATACAGGACGACTGACAGGTCTAGCCTAACTAAACATATGAGAAAACATACTGGGGAAAAACCCTACAAATAAGACCTGTGTGACTATTCTGCTGCACATAAAAACAGTTTAAACCTGCACATGGCTAAACACTTGACACAAAACACATATGTGTGGAGAGTGTGGATACAGGACGGCTGACAGGTCTAACCTATCAAAGCATATGATAAAGCATACAGGAGAAAGACCATGCAGGGTTGACCAATGTGACTTTTCCACTATACAGAAGCGATATTTTGACAAACACAGGGCTAAACACACAACAGAGGAACGCCGCATGTGAGCGAACTGCTAATAACAAACTTATCTCGTCCGTCCCGCATAGGAAGAACCATACAGGAAAAGAACACAACCACTACTTCGGAACCGTTAGACTTTTAGTCAAATATACAGATGAAAAATGTTACAAATGAGACAGATGTGACTACATCATACATGGTTAAACATCCAAACAGATCTTCACATGGTCAAATCTCAAAAAATGACAAAACCTATGAGTATGAGTCTTGTTATTGCGGAAACAGCGCTGGTGACGGTTTTTTTTCTATGTAACCACAAAATCAAGCCTACGTTTGAGATTAGCCCTTTATGTAACTACTCGAGTTATTGCAAAATAAATGTGACTGATGTATATTAAGACGAATTTTTTTATATGTCTCTGTACACAATAATTAGTATTTTAATACATGTACCTTATTTTCCATATGCTGTGTTGATAATGTTCTATATCACTTATACATTGATCATAATACATGCGAACGTAATTAATAGAAACACTACCGTTCTAAAATCGTTGCCATATTTTGAACCATTATTTGTAGTTACTCATGTGTTTTATAGCTGCTAATGTTATTGTTTAGTTACGTTCTAATACTATATATAGTGCAAAGAAAGATTGAAATGCTGAAGCCTTTACAAACTTGTTGCACATGTTTATTTGAATTCATTGTGCCCACGTTGTGAAATGAGGTAACATGTACCATTCATCAAAATCAAAACTACATCCATTTGAAAAATATATTTTCCTTTTTGTCGACATATTTCTTCTTCTTTCTTCTACATCAATTGTAGTGTTCAGCACCGCAGAATAACTGCTGTTCAAAATAAAAATAGCAAACGATAGTCCAATATCCGGTAAGGCGTCCCTACCTACATATTCCGGGAACTGGGTAATCAGGTTTGTCAACTTTGACCTTTACCCCATCAGTATGGTTTGACGTTTGATTACGTTTTTCCGCCATTTTGAGCCGTGCGAGGGTGTCATTTCTCTCCAATCTGAGGCGATTTCCAACCTACTCTGGGCAGTTTTGAGAGACAGGTAAAACCTTTTTGTACAGCCTACACTCCCTGTGTTGCGGTACAACCGCAGATACTTGAATTATCTAAGGTATTCATGGGAGGGGGGCATATTGAATATAATGGGCAAAGACCGGTGATGGCCTCTCCCATTGAAGTGCATAAAAAACATGTAAGAAAGAAGGTGTGCAAAGTCATCTACCTGAGTAAAATCCCATCTAGAGCACACATTCATAGGGCCTCTAAACTGTCGAATTTGTTGATATCAAGAAATTCTATACTGCTAAAGGCATCTAAACGCTAGGACAAATTTTCATAAGTGACCTTTGACCTATATCACCAGCTGATTCTTCTTCTTCTTTACTCATCCTCTTCTGAGGTGTGAAGTTTTGTCGCCAGTACTTTCTGTCTTTCATAGCAGACAAAAGTTCCACTCCTTGTAGGCCAGTGTCAGACTGGATAAGACCCTTGAGTGTTGTGATTGGACGCCCAATCCTCCTTTTTGCCTCTGGAGTCCAGAGTAGCAATCGACCCGCTGGTTCTGTACCACGAGTCACATGACCCGCAAGGCTGAGCCGACGTCTTTTCACTACCGTGGTGATGTTTGGGAGTGCTCCATATAACTGTTTGTTTGTGATGTGTTTACACCAGGGTATGTTATAGACTACACGCAACATCTTAGTGTAAGTACTGTCAAGTTTCTTGGATCTCATAGTGTTCATGACCCAAGAATCGGATCCGTATAAAAGAATAGCTCCAATACATGCTTGAAATACTTTTGTTTTAGTTTGTTTTCTAATGGAGGATTTCCAAACTTTGTGCAGTGAATGGAGGGCGCTCCACGCCTGGGCGATCCTAACATTCATGTCATGATCACTGTCAGTGTAGCCTCCTAGGTACTTAAAATCGGCAACACGCTCAATTGTAGTACCATCGGAGGCTAGGGGATTACCCACTGATGTTGGGTTTAAGTGCATATACTTGGTCTTAGATGCATTTAGGTACAAACCAATTTTTTGGCATGAGTTTTCAACTCTGGTGAATAGGTTTTGTGCAAAAGATATACAGTTTTCCAGTAAAGCTATGTCGTCGGCAAAATCGAGGTCGGCACCAGCTGATAAGAGCATGCAAACTCAGGACTTCTTTTCTGGCCTGGACACCCCAAACATGGCACAAACTCATTTTTCTTACAAAATCAAATGGCCCAAAATATCCCTTACCTATGAACATCCATCTCCAAAAAAAACAACAGTTTCCAACATTAAGACAGTTTACACTATACTTAAGCGGTGCTTGGGGCCCTCTAGGCATGCGCGTATTCCTGGCAATTGCCCTAATGTATTTGTAGATAGGGCATCTGGTATTCCATAATTTTCTAATGTATAACACTAGTCTTTCCAAACATACTGGGCATTGTGGTCATACTAGTAGGGACACAGGAATATGGACATGGGTAGTATATGGACGCGTTTTCGAAGTTTCAATTTTAGAAATTTTATTTTTCATCTCAGAAAATTATGGACCCAAGAAGCTGTGAGATTCCAGCGGACGAGCTGCCAACTTTCCACCCTGGGAACGAGACAAGCAGCAGCGAGGACCCGGCAACAGTCACGGGAGGACAGCAGGACAAGGAAGAGGACATTCTATCGGAAGAAACTTACGGGGTAAACTCTGTCCATCTTCCCGTACAGAGTCAAACAGAGCAGACGGACGGGCCTGTGGTGAAAGGTACTGTGGAGAAACGCTTCAAATGTGACCTGTGTGACTATTCTTCTATACGGAGGGGGCATTTAGACCGACACATGGCTAGACACACTGGAGACAAGCCATACATGCGTGGGGAGTGTGGATACAGGACGGCTGACAGACGTAACCTATCCAGGCACATGAGAAAACATACAGGGGAAAAACCTTACAAGTGTGACCAGTGTGACTATTCTGCTGCATATAAAGTCAGTTTAGACTCACACATGGCTAAACACACCGGAGACAAACCCTACATGTGTGGGAAGTGTGGATACAGGACGGTTCACAGGTCTAGCCTAATTGTACATATGAAAAGACATACAGGAGAGAAACCCTACAAATGTGGCCAGTGTGACTAGAGTCAATTCCGCGTCACCGAGTGGGTTGTTATTGTCATTATTTAGAAATGTTTTGAATTCTTTATAATTGTTTGTCTAAGAAATTTCATAATTTGGAAATAGTTTGAACATCTTGTCAATATTCTAAATAATTCCCTGGTTTTCTAAAACGTTTGAAATATTCCTGATGTGGATTATGACATTTCCAATAGTTTCTAAATATTTCTAACAGCACTCTACCATTTTTTACCATTATTTCGAATTATTTCTAACATTTTGTACATAGGTCAGTGGGATGGGAAGGAAGTAATTCACACATCCCTGTGAAGTACAGGGCAGACTGCCTGGGTGTCAGGCATTGATGCCTTACAACAAAAGAGCCACCAGTGTCCAGCAGTGAAATCTAAAAATACACAGAGGAAGACAGAAGAGTAGGATTAGCACCTACTTTTATGGGGGCAATTACCCACATCTACCATTTGGTTATTTGTTTGAAATAGTTCTAAATATTTCGAATTGTGAAAGAAACACATGGGTAGTTCAAATTTATTCTAAAGAAAGAGATCTTTGTACAGTCACATTC
>NW_017803892.1:116357-120747 GCF_001625305.1 Branchiostoma belcheri
AAACGGAGAAAGACCATAATACTGGGTAACTGTGGACTATTTTAGTTTTCCTTTAGATTAAACGATTCTTTCGTTATCAGCCTGGAACCCATAACTTCTCAGTCAACAACCTACCCGAAGTTTACTACGGTCTGTGTCTATATGTACGGCGATGTATGTACTGAGTTCCTGAACATTTAGAAGTCATAGAATATGTTCAACTCGAGACAGATAAACCATTTTTCAAACGGAGAAAGACCATAATACTGGGTAACTGTGGACTATTTTAGTTTTCCTTTAGATTAAACGATTCTTTCGTTATCAGCCTGGAACCCATAACTTCTCAGTCAACAACCTACCCGAAGTTTACTACGGTCCGTGTCTATATGTACGGCGATGTATGTACTGAGTTCCTGAACATTTAGAAGTCATAGAATATGTTCAACTCGAGACAGATAAACCATTTTTCAAACGGAGAAAGACCATAATACTGGGTAACTGTCGACTATTTTAGTTTCTCTTTAGATTAAACAATTCTTTCGTTATCAGCCTGGAAACCATAATTTCTCAGTCAACAACCTACCCGAAGTTTACTACGGTCCGTGTCTATATACACGGTGCTGTATGTACTGAGTTCCTGAACATTTAGAAGTCATAGATTATGTTTAACTCGAGACAGATAAACCATTTTTCAAACGGAGAAAGACCATAATACCCGAGTAACTGTGGACTATTTTTACGCGACAATATATTTTTCTACCATATGACACAGAAAAGGGGCCCTGATACATTCTCACCATATATTAAATAATTTCAATATACTGCGGCACCTTGCATGCTGCAAGTTTGAGCATCCTCGGATTGATAGTATTACAACGTACTTATTCCTCAGCAGAAACGGTCCCGATTCTTTATTTTTGCCCTTTGAGACGGGAATTTGAGTTCATTCCGTCCGTCCTGTCCTGTCCTTCCGCACGGTTCTATGATACATGTAGCGAGACATTGCTCCGTGTAGATTCGAATGTTGATGCCAAGCCCATGCAAGGATATGTGGCATACGAATCGGGTAAAGACGAATGTAGTGCTTAGTTTATGTATTGTTTTACGTTCCTATCAGCAGGNTCTCGGCTTTCACGTGACGTCACGGGGGTTGCGCAATACGGGCGGCCGCCATTTTGGTGTACCTCAGCGCCTCGGCTGTGAAAGGCCGGCCCGGTGTTCTATGCAGGACTGCCCTACCATGCAGAAATGCCCTACTGTCAATCTCCAGCTGGTTGCCCCGGTATTTGGAAAACTGACACCGGAAGTGGGCGGGGCTCAAAAAGTACGGTTGCCCATAAGGACGAAAGGACGAAAGGTCAAAAAGACAATTCAAACGTTTAGGTGGAAACAAACTACAAAGATTATACCAGTGATGACAAAAAATTGAAGTAACAATCATCTATTTTACTACGGGGGACACTTCTGCTTAGGGCATTTCTGCATAGGACATTTCTGCATAGGGCATTCCTGCATAGGGCATTCCTGCATAGGACATTCCTGCATAGGGCATTCCTGCATAGGGCATTCCTGCATAGGGCATTTCTGCATAGGACATTTCTGCATGGGACATTTCTGCATGGGACATTTCTGCATAGGGCATTCCTGCATAGGGCATTTCTGCATAGGGCATTCCTGCATAGGGCATTTCTGCATAGGGCATTCCTGCATAGGGCATTCCTGCATGGGACATTTCTGCTACGAATCAAGCTCATTGAAAGCTTTCAGTATTGACTCAGGATTGTCAAAGTATTAAACCACAATAATACGTACAAGGAGCTTAGAAAATGTAAAGGAGCTTAGAAAATTAGATTTTCTAAGGTCCTCGGTTATTACAGGATCAAATCTTACTGTCCTTATTCTTATCCTTCACTTGATATTATGCTTGCCACTTACTGTTAGGCCGGTGAACAGTGAAGGACGAAACCCGGGCACCAGTGCTGGTCTCTCAACCTTAATCTTTCCCATGCAGAACTGCCCTATGCAGAACTGCCCCATGCAGAACTGCCCCATGCAGAACTACCCTATGCAGGAATGCCCTATGCAGAAATGCCCCATGCAGAAATGCCCCATGCAGAAATGCCCTATGCAGGAATGCCCTATGCAGGAATGCCCCATGCAGGAATGCCCCATGCAGATATGTCCCATGCAGGAATGTCCTATGCAGAAATGCCCTATGCAGGAATGCCCTATGCAGAAATGCCCTATGCAGGAATGCCCTATGCAGGAATGCCCTATGCAGAAATGCCCTATGCAGAAATGCCCTATGCAGAAATGCCCTATGCAGGAATGTCCCATGTACAACTGCCCTATGCAGAAATGCCCTATGCAGGAATGCCCTATGCAGGAATGTCCCATGTAGAACTGCCCTATGCAGAAATGCCCCATGCAGAAATGCCCCATGCGAGAAAATGCCCCATGCAGAACTGCCTCACCGATGCAGAAGTGTCCCCCGTAGTAAAATAGATGATTGTTACTTCAATTTTTTGTCATCACTGGTATAATCTTTGTAGTTTGTTTCCACCTAAACGTTTGAATTGTTTTTTGACCTTCCGACCTTATGGGCCACCGTACTTTTTGAGCCCCGCTCACTTCCGGTGTCAGTTTTCCAAATACCGGGGCAACCAGCTGGAGATTGACAGTAGGGCATTTCTGCATGGTAGGGCAGTCCTGCATAGAAAGTGTCGCCGTTCGGACGGCACAAGAAATCAACAGCTACACGATAATTCTGCAGCCTTTGATGGTTAAAAGATGAAAAGGATTTCAAACACATTGTCACCTTTGTGAAAGAATAGGAAGCCTTTTGATGATATAACTAACGTATGTGTGAATGGACTTCAGCGGCTATCTGCTATAGGGAGTCCTACTGAGGACAGGAGCCGTATGTCTGTCACCTAAGTGTCATACTTTCTCAATAAATGAATTGAAACAAAGAGAACCTGGTCAGTGTGTCTTGAGCAGTTCTGTGTGCGAGTCACCGGTGTGTCTGTCCGAGTTTCCTTGGTCTGTGTGTCTGATTCCTTCTCCGAGCTCTCCCGACAAACTTGCCGTAGCGGGACCCTGAACCAGTGGAGCGGGTCGGTCACCTTCAATCAATGGTAAGCCTACGTTTTCTTTTAAATGCAAATCGTTGTTTGTACTAGAGATTGCTGGTTCAAAATTAATGGTTTTGGGTCAACCTCCCATTATGTTGCATAATGCTAGAGTTTTGCATGCCCGCGGGCGACTTTTACTCTTAATCTCGCCCTTTCAGTTTCACCGCGCCGCTTTAACTTACGGCGTGAATTTGTTTTGAAAAGTACACAAAATACTATCATCTCTTTGTTGGACTTACATAAAAAATTCACATGACGGCTTGTGATCTTTGTCGACAGAATTTTTTCGACCGCCTTGAGTTTGCGGAAGTAAATTATCAGTGTTGGAAGGGGGCATTTTTGCGTACCGGTAGTTGTAGTTTTCCGGTGTAATTTTACAGTAAAAAAATGGCTAACATCTCACAAGATGTACATCAAAGGACCTGACGGCGTTTTTAGTGCTAAGATCGGACATTCTGTTGGGCTGACACGGTGAAATCGTTCGGAGTTCCTTTAGCACCAAGGCGCAATGGTCTTCTGACTGCCACGCGTATCAAAATCACCGTGTAAAGTTATGTTTAGTCGGTATTTAATGGGTACTTACTTTATTTTCTAGGTGTCGAACCAGCGATCACGATGTTGCCGTCCCCACCTGCCAAAACAGTACCAGTGTTGTCCCAGTATGCAGCTTCTTTAGAAAACCACGTAAAGAAGCGATATGTTGAGAAAATATCAGTAATTGATATTGACCCTGTGACTGTACCTAGTGACCAGTTTGACACACAATGCCTGCCACCTGTAGAACAATCAGACCTGTTCAGTTACTTGGTACTCGAGACAAGTTACTACACCAACGATCAGTTCAAGAACTACAAAAGTTTGGAAGCGTATAACCATGTAGTGTCAGGTTTTGTGGCGGCAGTCAAGGGGAAGATCATCGCGGGGAAGTATTTCAACTTTCAACTTTATTTGTTTAACCAGGTATCACACTCAGGCCACTCTGGCCTGTTTTTCAGGAAATCCTGGTACAAAAGCACAAACACCTAACAGTTTAACAGATTCACAATACATACAAAGTCTAAAAATAGCACATATTCAAATAACTAATCTTAAATACAATTCGATAAAAACTGTTTAAAAGTTCTGAGACTGAGCTGCTGTCGTTGTTGTAGGGGGAGTGAGTTCCAGAGGTAAGGTCCAGAGTACTGTAAGCTGTTCCTGTATGAAGTGACTCTTGCTGGTGGACAGGAGAGTAGGTGGGGGTCATAGTCCCGTAGCCGTTTTAACTCTGACCGAGT
>NW_017803892.1:122845-125104 GCF_001625305.1 Branchiostoma belcheri
AGGTCAAGGTCACTGGGTGTGTATTAGTACTGTAGGGTGTTTGCCAGGCAAGGTAAATCTGTTTGACAGCCTGTATCATGATGTTGTATCGCAAGAGGTAGAAGAACAGACGGATGACTTGCTTGGAGGTACTTTAGACTCTTTAGATTATGTACCTGTACAGCAGCAGACTAACAGTAGTGATTGTGGAGTATTTTCTATTGCATTTGCCACGTGTATTGTGTTTGCAACTGATCCTAGGGTTGTAACATTTGATGTGCCTAGAATGCGGCCGCATTTGCTGCAGTGTCTAAAGCAAGGCGCAATTAGCATGTTCCCAACTTTGTAGACACATGTGGTATGGGATAGATCTATCTTGTGTATATATAGAGATGCTATTTTGTTACTTTGTATATGTATATGTTTATGTATATGTGTAAATAGAATATGATGATGTAAATATGCAGTATTCCAGCCTAAACTTCGTTTAAGTGATTCTGATGCTTTGAAGAATCTGACTTAGAATAAAATGAAGTACAAGAGGTTCAGAACATCTGTGTTTGTTGTATTTTTATTTTCATGTCATATTGCCACGACCACGGTACAACTTAACTGTAACCCTAACTCCAACATTCACAAATCAATGACAGGTGACTGCCCTATCCATACTTGAAGGTACATTGGAGTCCTTACACCATGTGTTTATTTGACGCCAACCAAAAGATAAAACCTTGGCATGAAAGTGACAACTTTTTCCTGTCAGGAATCAAAAGACTTTTGTTTTACATATTCAATTAACATCCTTGTGTGAACAAGGTTGCTTTACTGATACAGAATGAGTCTCTCTGTGTTAAATGATTGTGTCAATTCGGTGCAAATTCAATTTTCCTAGCAGGTGATCAGTGATTCAACATGAATATTCTAACAATGAAAAAGGAAACCACTTAGCAGTTCACTACTAGATCAAAACAAAGACTTTTCCTAGCAGGTATCAATGATTCAACATGAATATTCTAACAATGAAGAAAAAAACATGGCTCTTCACCTCAGATCAAAACAAAGGCTGGTGGGAAACTTAGTCAAAGGGTACAATTGGAGGACAGAAATTTACAAGGGCTGAACATACTCTAATGATTCGGTCGATCATTGGTACTTCTGATTCACGACAAGCCAAGAAATCTGTGGGGATTGTGCCTTCTAAAAAGGTGTACTTTCTACGCAGTAAACCAATCACCCGTTCCACGTGTATTCTTACACTAGCTATCCCCCTTGACCTTTCCACATCTATCGGGTCTAGTTGCGCCTTCACTTTTGTAAAGGCTGGAATAACTAACTTCCCCTGTTTTAGTCCAACACTCTCCTCGATGGTGAACCCTCTGTCCGCCATCACTGTGTCTCCAGGTAGGAGCTTATCCAGGAAGCCACAGTTCTCTGTCAAGAACTTATCAGATGTACGGCCACCCCATGCCTCTGACACAAATGAAATAGATCCTTGAGGGGTTATTCCAATCAGCACTTTGATGGTGTTGTGGTGTTTGTAGGATGAGAAGGTTTGTGCTCGTGCCAGGAGATTTGTGGGTTTGTCAATGAAAACTTCAAAACAGTCAATGATAACAGTCACTTTCTTACCAAAGGTGTACTGAAAACACATTGGCATAGTCCTCCATAATCTTTCTCTGTCTGGCCACGAAATGAAGCAAGCCAATCTAGCGTCCATTACTACTATCCATGAGTTGAAAATTCGGGAAACAGTTGACAGAGATACATTAAACCGGTACGCCAGATCTTTCAAGGGCGTGTTAAGGCGGAGTTTCATGAGAACTATCATAAACTCCTGGAAACTATCTAGATTCTGACTTCGGCGTGAAACAAATGGGGCAACATGATCAAAAACAACCATAAGAACTTCATAGGAAGGTAGACCAGTATAAAATCTAACTTTATCATCAGATTGAAAGTACTCTCTGTTTGGGGGTTGATAGGTTGACGCACCAAACATGTACTGGAACTCATCTGTTTGTGTTTCAGCAATCTTCGAATTTTGGTAAGTTGGCACGTTCCTAAACACATACCGCAACTCGTCTGTCTGTGTTTCAGCATTCCTTAGCTCTTCACATTCTTCCTCCGTCATTTCTGCATCTACAGGCACATTTCCGACTTCGGGGAAGGGAAGATCACGCACGCGGTGCCCAGTAGCATTTTGCGGCGTCCGTTTCGCTTCCGCCCCGGCACTCTGTTCGGCGACCCGCTTCTTGCGTTCTCTCGCCCTTTCGGCTCTCG
>NW_017803892.1:125245-137923 GCF_001625305.1 Branchiostoma belcheri
AATTATTTCTAACTATTTTAGTAAATAGGTCAGTGGGATGGGAAGGAAGTAATTCACACATCCCTGTGAAGTACAGGGTAGACTGCCTGGGTGTCAGGCATTGATGCCTTACAACAAAAGAGCCACCAGTGTCCAGCAGTGAAATACTAAAAATATACAGAGGAAGACAGAAGAGTAGGATTAGCACCTACTTTTATGGGGGCAATTACCCACATCTACCATTTGGTTATTTGTTTGAAATAGTTCTAAATATTTCGAATTGTGAAGAAACACATGGGTAGTTCAAATTTATTCTAAAGAAAGAGATCTTTGTACAGTCACATTCAAAATGTTTCAGAAATATATAAATGAATTCAAATATATTCAAATTTTCATTTTCAAATTTTTGAAAAATTTAGAACTTTTGTTACTGGGGTATTCTTTTCTTCTAAATAATTCAAACGTATTAGAAACATGGAGAAAAAACCCACTCGGTGACGCGGAATGGACTCTATTCTGCTGCACAGAAAGTTCATTTAGAAGATCACATGGCTAAACACACTGGAGACAAACCCTACATGTGTGGGGAGTGTGGATACAGGACAGCTCACAATTCTTATCTTACTGTACATATGAGAAAACATACAGGAGAGAAACCCTACAAATGTGACCAGTGTGACTATTCTGCTGCAACGAAAAGCAATTTAGACCGACACATGGCTAAACACACTGGAGACAAACCCTACATGTGTGGGGAGTGCGGATACAGGACAGGTGACAGGTCTCGCCTAGTCTTACACATGAGGACACATACAGGGGAGAAACCCTACAAATGTGACCAGTGTGACTATTCTGCTGCAACGAAAAGCGACTTAAAAGGGCACATACTTAAACATACCGGAGACAAACCCTACATGTGCGGGGAGTGCGGCTTTAGGACGGCTGGCAGGACTAGCCTAACGAAACATATGAGAAAACATACTGGGGGAAAACCCTACAAGTGTGACCAATGTGACTATTCTGCTGCGCGGAAAGGCCATTTAGACCGGCACATGGCTAAACACACTGGACACAAGCCCTACAAATGTGATCAATGTGGCTATTCTGCTGCTCAGAAAAGTGACTTGGAGAAACACATGTCTAAACACACCGGAGAAAAACCCTTCATGTGTGAGAAGTGTGGATTGAGGACGGCTGACAGGTCTCACCTATCCAAGCATATGAAAAAACATACAGGACATTGATTATACAGATGTGAGCAGTTGGACTATTCTGCTGCACATAAAAGACATTTTGACCAACACATGGCTACTCATACTGACAATAAACCCTTACAAGTGTGGCCAGTGTGACTTTTACTGCTGTACTTTATACAACCACATGGCTTAACAAGCTGCTGAGAAGCCGAGTATGTAAGGGTAGTGCGGATAGCAAAATTATCTACTGTGTCCCGCATATGAAAAACCATGCAGGAAAGAAATCACACAACTAGTTTGGCACTGACTTTTAGTCGACGATACAGGTAAAACAAGTGTTACAAGGAAACAGATTTGATGATTCTCCAGCATTTAAAATTAGTTTAGATCTTCAGATGGTTAAACATTCAAACATGATAAACCCGTGAATTGTGGAAACAGTACTGATGACAGCTTTTCCTGTCTTACCATAAAAAGAAGCGTACGTTTGAAAACCCCTTCAAATGTTTCTTGTGTGTCAAAGTGACTGATATGTTTGTTAAGGTTAAAGTTTTTTTATGTCACTGTAGATATATGATACTTGATGTGTTGATAATGTTGTACATTGCTCGTATTACTCGCATTTTGTTGTACATTACTCGTATTTTGTTGTACATTTTTAGTATTCTATGGACAGGTTACCGGAATACTTATGTTACATTTCGTACGCGATGAAGAAATATCGATACCGTACGTGTGTAGCACTAATAATAAATAATACTAGTAATACTTGACTTAGTCCTCTTCGCCCACTCGGGAGCATAGAGCCTCTGTGAGAAGTCTCCAGCGTTTAGGGTTCATCGCTATCTTCTTGGTCTCCGGCCAGGCTACGTTGGCTTTCTCAAGGTCTTTCCTCACGCCTCTTCTCCAGGAGAGGCGGGGTCTGCCTCTGTGACGTTTCCCCTGGGGATTCCAGTCTAGGGCTGTTCTTGTTATGGACGTTGGTGGTTTTCGCTGTGTGTGCCCAATCCAACGCCACTTCCTTCTTCTAATGGTGGTTTCAATAGGTTCCTGGCCTGGTATTTCCAGCAGTTCTTTATTCTTGATCTTTCTAGGCCACCAGATCCCAAGGAGGCACCGGAGTCTTGCATTAACGAACACTTGTAGTTTGTTCATGTTACGAGTACTTCGTCAGTCCCCATGTGTCGCATCCATACAACAGGACAGATTTTACATTGGTCTCAAACAGCCTGAGCTTGGTTTTCAGAGAAAAGCTTTTGGATCTCCAGACTGGCTTTAGTTGGGCAAATGCAGTTCTGGCCTTTACAATACGGGTATCCACATCTTTACTGGATCCTCCATCCTTCTTTCCGCTGGTTGCTCCGGCAGTTGGAGACTTTCTCTTTGAGGTTTTCGTAATCGGTTGTATCCACCTATGGGTGATTGGCCCAAGGGCTTCGCGTGCACCAATTGGCCTCAGGGATTGTGGATGTACTCCACGTTGCCCTGAGTTCACCCCTGCACCACGATGAGGCACACTGACCCGGGGGACAGTGTGGGGACTGCGGCGATGCTGCTAGCTCCCTAGGTGCTCCGACTTCGCAGGGGAAATAATACTAATACTCGACAAAAAACAACACTCCTTCCCACTGTGAAGTAGTTCTTTAGACTTAGGTTTAGATACATTACATATTTTATTATAGTGCGAAAGGAAATAAAGGTACTGAAACCGTTTCAAACTGTTTGTACATATTTATTTGTAGTCAATTCGCTCACGTTGTGAAATAAGCTGATATATACACATATCTCTTATCTACTCATCAGTACAATTGTAACATCCACTTTGCAAACATCTTCTTATAGTCGTCTTTTTCTTCGAATATCTACTACTACAATTGTAGCAAATGCAGCAGAAACAGTTGTTCAAACTTATAGAGCAGAGAAAAGAACAATATATCATGCAGGACGTCCGTGACGACAAAATCCTGTAACTGGGTAATCAGGGTTGTCAACTTTGACCTTTGCCCCACAATTGGTTTGACCTGTGATTACGCTTGTCTGCCATTTTGAGCCGTGCGTTCTCTCCAATCTGAGGCGATTTCCAACTTACTTCGACTCTAAACCTACTCTGGGCAGTTTTAAAAGACAGGTAAGACCTTTGTATACCTCCTACACTCAGTGTGTCGCGGTACCGCAGCATATATAGTTCAAATCGTGATGCGTGAATTATCTAAGGAAGATATGGGGAGGGGGGCAGATCGACCACGGTGGATCGACACAGATAGGACATCTGATACTCCCATTTCTCAAGTGAATGATTACAGGTCTTTCCAAACATACTGGCCATGGGGGATCGCAGGAATACGAGTACAATATAATGTCGACATAAACAG
Source organism: Branchiostoma belcheri (assembly GCF_001625305.1). Classification (NCBI taxonomy): domain Eukaryota; kingdom Metazoa; phylum Chordata; class Leptocardii; order Amphioxiformes; family Branchiostomatidae; genus Branchiostoma; species Branchiostoma belcheri. The sequence goes on from NW_017803892.1 coordinate 128,793, forward strand.
TATGGAAATGTTTATTATGCTAATGTTAATTCCTGATGTTAATGTTAATTCCTGATGCTTCATTTTTGGGCTTACAAAGAAACGGATAGTATACAAACGTTGTCGACGCTTCAATTTCGGAAAGTTTATCTTTGCTTTCAGAAAATTATGGACCGGAGAAGCTGTCAGATTCCTCCGGACGAGATGGCAACTGTGCACCCTGGGAACGAGGCAAGCAGCAGCGAGGACCCGGCAACAGACACGGGAGGACAGCAGGACAAGGAAGAGGACATTCTATCGGAGGAAACGTACGGGGTAAACTCTGTCCATCCTCCCGTACAGAGTCAAACAGAGCAGACGGACGGGCCTGTGGTGAAAGGTACTGTGGACAAACGCTACAAATGTGACCAATGTGACTATTCTGCATCACGGAAAGGCCATTTAGAGCGGCACATGGCTAAACACACTGGATACAAACCCTACATGTGTGGGGAGTGTGGATACAGGACAGCTAACCAGTCTTACCTAGCTGTACATATGAGAAAACATACAGGAGAANGTTCATGCTGTACGAGTACTTCGTCCAGTCCCCATGTGTCGCATCCATACAACAGGACAGATTTTACATTGGTCTCAAACAGCCTGAGCTTGGTTTTCAGAGAAAAGCTTTTTGGATCTCCACACTGGCTTTAGTTGGGCAAATGCAGTTCTGGCCTTTCCAATACGGGTATCCACATCTTTACTGGATCCTCCATCCTTCTTTCCGCTGGTTGCTCCGGCAGTTGGAGACTTTCTCTTTGAGGTTTTCGTAATCAGTTGAATCCACCTATGGGTGATTGGCCCAAGGGCTTCGCGTGCACCAATTGGCCTCAGGGATTGTGGATGTACTCCACGTTGCCCTGAGTTCACCCCTGCACCACAATGACGCACACTGACCCGGGGGACAGTGTGGGGACTGCGGCGATGCTGCTAGCTCCCTAGGTGCTCCGACTTCGCAGGGGAAATAATACTAATACTCGAAAAAAAAACACTCCTTCCCACGGTGAAGTAGTTCTTTAGACTTAGGTTTAGATGCATTACATATTTTATTATAGTGCGAAAGGAAATAAAAGTACTGAAACCGTTTCAAACTGTTTGTACATATTTATTTGTAGTCAATTCGCTCACGTTGTGAAATAAGCTGATATATACACATATCTCGTATCTACTCATCAGTACAATTGTAACATCCACTTTGCAAACATCTTCTTACAGTCGTCTTTTTCTTCGAACATCTACTACTACAATTGTAGCAAATGCAGCAGAAACAGTTGTTCAAACTTATAGAGCAGAGAAAAGAGCAATATATCATGCAGGACGTCCGTGACGACAAAATCCTGTAACTGGGTAATCAGGGTTGTCAACTTTGACCTTTGCCCCACAATTGGTTTGACCTGTGATTACGCTTGTCTGCCATTTTGAGCCGTGCGTTCTCTCCAATCTGAGGCGATTTCCAACTTACTTCGACTCTAAACCTACTCTGGGCAGTTTTAAAAGACAGGTAAGACCTTTGTATACCTCCTACACTCAGTATGTCGCGGTACCGCAGCATATAGTTCAAATCGTAATGCGTGAATTATCTAAAGAAGATATGGGGAGGGGGGCGAGATCGACCACGGTGGATCGACACAGATAGGACATCTGATACTCCCATTTCTCAAGTGAATGATTACAGGTCTTTCCAAACATACTGGCCAGTGGGGGATCGCAGGAATACGAGTACAATATAATGTCGACATAAACAGTATGGAAATGTTTATTATGCTAATGTTAATTCCTGATGTTAATGTTAATTCCTGATGCTTCATTTTTGGGCTTACAAAGAAACGGATAGTATACAAACGTTGTCGACGCTTCAATTTCGGAAAGTTTATCTTTGCTTTCAGAAAATTATGGACCGGAGAAGCTGTCAGATTCCTCCGGACGAGATGGCAACTGTGCACCCTGGGAACGAGGCAAGCAGCAGCGAGGACCCGGCAACAGACACGGGAGGACAGCAGGACAAGGAAGAGGACATTCTATCGGAGGAAACGTACGGGGTAAACTCTGTCCATCCTCCCGTACAGAGTCAAACAGAGCAGACGGACGGGCCTGTGGTGAAAGGTACTGTGGACAAACGCTACAAATGTGACCAATGTGACTATTCTGCATCACGGAAAGGCCATTTAGAGCGGCACATGGCTAAACACACTGGATACAAACCCTACATGTGTGGGGAGTGTGGATACAGGACAGCTAACCAGTCTTACCTAGCTGTACATATGAGAAAACATACAGGAGAAAGGCCATACAGTTGTGACAAGTGTGACTATTCAGCTGCACGGAAACGTGATTTAGACTTACATATGTCTAAACACACAGGAGACAAACCCTACATGTGTGGAGAGTGCGGCTTTAGGACGGCTGTCAGGTCTCACGTATCCAGGCATATGAGAATACATACAGGTGAGAAACCCCACAAATGTGACCAGTGCGACTATTCTGCTGCACAGAAAGGCCATTTAGACACACACATGGCTAAACACACCGACGACAAACCCCACATGTGTGGGGAGTGTGGATATAGGACGGCTGACAGGTCTCAGCTACCCAGGCATATGAGAATACACACAGGTGAGAAACCTTATAAGTGTAACCGGTGTGACTATTCTGCTGCACAGAAAGGCCATTTAGACACACACATGGCTAAACACACCGGAGACAAACCCTACATGTGTGGGGAGTGTGAATACAGAACGGCTGACAGGTCCCACCTATCCAGGCATATGAAAAAACATACAGGAGAAAGGCCCTACAAATTACAATTGTGATTTTGACTATTCTGCTGTACACAAAAGTCATTTGGACCGACACATGGCTAAGTTCAGTTCAGTTCAGGTCATCCTCTTTTTAGGTGCCATTCACAATGTCTCTCCACGTGACTCTGTCGCGCATGGCGGACAGAAGTTCATCATCCCGTAGTCCGACCTCCTCCTCGATCAGTTTCTTTAGCGTTAGGCACGGTCGTCCCCTTCTTCTTTTTACATCTGGGTACCAGAGAGGCACTTTTGCGGCCATCTCTTCGTGGCCGGCGTACCACATGCCCGGCAAGGGCCAGTCGTCTGTTCTGAATGGTCTTGGTAATCAAGGGTAGACCGTTGTAGAGTTTTTTTGTTACTCATGCGGCTCTGCCATGGAACATTCAGCACGCACCGAAGCAGGCGCGTGTAGTTACCATTCAGTTTCTTGGACAAGGCTTTAGTTAATGTCCATAAATCGGAACTATACAACAAAATAGGCTCTACACACGATTTAAAGACTTTTAACTTTGTGGTATTCTGGGTGGGGGCCTTCCACACCCTTGTGTAGGGCGTGGCATGGCTAAAGACACTGGTTAAGACCTCTATGTGTTGGAAGAGCGGATATCGAGCATGTCACAAGCGTCATTTTGTCGTCATTTTGCGTACAAAAGAGCCGACATGCTGTTAAAAACCCAACAGCTGCGAGTCTACGACCACTGTGGAGGTAGATACGTTATTGATCGGGTTAGTAGGTAAGGTACGCTGCATAAACTCCATCCATGTCTTAATTAATTAAAATTCTTTGAGTTTTTTTTCCCCTTTGAAACTTTATTAGAATAACCATTAGCGGTGGACCCAAGTTTTATCTAAATGGTTTCAAAAAATTATGGACCGGAGAAGCAGTAAGATTCCTGTGGACGAGCTGCCAACTGTGCACCCTGGGAACGAGACAAGCAGCAGCGAGGACCCGGCAACAGACACGTGAGGACAGCAGGACGAGAAAGAGGAGATTCTATCGGAGGACACGTACGGGGTAAACTCTGTCCATCCTCCCGTACAGAGTCAAACAGAGCAGACGGACGGGCCTGTGGTGAAAGGTACTGTGGACAAACCGCACAAGTGTGACCAGTGTGACTATTCTGCATCACGGAAAGGCCAGTTAGAAGAACACATGTCTAAACACACTGGAGACAAACCCTACATGTGTGGAGAGTGTGGATACAGGACGGCTGACAGACGTAACCTATCCAGGCACATGAGAAAACATACTGGGGAAAGACTTTACAAATGTGATCAATGTGACTATTCTGCTACACAGAAAGTCAATTTAGACACACACATGGCTAGTAAACACACCGGACACAATCCCTACAAATGTGACCAGTGCGACTATTCAGCTTCAAGTAAAGGCCATTTAAAACAACACATGCTTAGACACACTGGAGAGAAACCCTTCATGTGTGGGGATTGCGGATACAGGACTGCTTACAGGTCTAGCCTAACGCTGCACATGAGAAAACATACAGGTGAGAAACCCTACAAATTTGACCAATGTGACTATTCTGCTGCACGGAAAAGTGGTTTGGAGAAACACATGGCTAAACACAGCGGAGAAAAAACCCTACATGTGTGGGGAGTGTGGATACAGGACTGCTGACAGGTCTAGCCGAACCCTGCACATGAGAAACCATACAGGTGAGAAACCCTACAAATGTGACCAGTGTGACTTTTCTGCTGCACAGAAAAGTGATGTGGACAAACACATGGCTGAACACACTGGAGACAAACCCTACATGTGTGGGGAGTGCGGATACAGAACAGCTTACAGGCGTAGCCTATCTGTACATATGAGAAGACATACAGGAGAGAAACCCTACAAATGTGACCAGTGTGACTATTCCGCTGCACGGAAAAGTGATCTGGGGAAACACACTGGAGAAAAACCGTATATGTTTGGTGAGTGGGGTTACATGACGGCTTACAGGCGTGACCTAATTATTCATATGAGAAAGCATACTGGTCATAAACCCTACAAATGTGACCAGTGTGACTATTCTGCTGCACAGAAAGCCAATTTAAACCGGCACAAGGCTAAACACACCAGACACAAACCCTACAAATGTGATCAGTGTGACTATTTTGCTGCACAGAAAGTCCATTTAAACCAACACATGCTGAATAGACACACCGGAGACAAGCCCTACATGTGTGGGGAGTGTGGCTTTAGGACGGCTACTAGACCTAACCTATCCCTGCATATGAGAAAACATACAGGTGAGAAACACTACAAATGTGACCAGTGTGACTATTCCGCTGCACGGAAAAGTGATGTGGACAAACACATGACTAAACACACCGGAGACAAACCCTACATGTGTGGGTAGTGTGGATACAGGACAGCCGATATATATAGGTGTAACCTATCCAGGCATATGAGAAAACATTGTGGACAAAGACTCTACAAGTGTGGCCAGTGTGACTAGTCCGCTGCACAGAAAGCCAATTTAAAGAGACGCATGGCGAAGCACACTGATAAAAAGTTTTACATGTATGAAAGTACGGAAAACAGGTCTTACCCAAGTGTGCTTATGAGAAAGTATAAAGGATAAATACCCTACAAATGTGACCATGTGCATACGAGGTCTTGCAACTACACATAGCTACGCATGGTGGTGAGAAACCCTAAATCCGTGACCAGTACGCTGCTACACGAAGTATCCATTGGTGCCGAAACATGGCTAAACACACTGGTAACAGGTCAGCTCAGAGCAGCAACCCTTCCTTACATATGGGAAGGCATACGGGTGAAAAAAAAGAGGGACCACTGCGGATATTCCACTCCACGGAAAGTAAATTTAGTTCGCCACTTAGCAAAGTACACTGGTGAAACGCCTTAAATGTATACAAGTGTACATATAGATAAGTAAGAATGCAGAAGTTCCCACCATGTCTTATAATTAGTTGGCTAGTATTGTTAGAGGGTTTTGTGTAGAGGCCAGTGTTAGCTTCTGTGCTGTGGCTAGTCTTGCGCGAAAACTAACGATAAGTAAAAATACCATACTCATAGTATTAGTCATACAGTTGTCTTGACTTTTAGTCTGTCTTGTTGTTCGTCGTTTGTTCATTTTTTAAGACTTAATCTTAATTGTTAAGACTTAATCTTAATTGTATCACTTAGCTAATACTTCATATATACGTATAAACATACTAGGTACATGAACGTATGTTACATTACGTACGAGATATAGAAATATTGATAGCCTAGCACTAATCATTACAATACTAATAGTTAAACGATAGAAAATGTCCTAAAATCCTTCGATTTAGATGTTATAGTGCGAAACGAAATAAAGGTACTGAAACTGTTTTAAACTGCTTGTACATATCTGTATTCAATTCGCTCACGTTGTGAAATAAGCTGATATACACACATATCTCGTAACTATCCATCATTACAATTGTAACATCCACTTTGCAAACATCTTATAGTCGTCTTTTTCTTCGAACATCTACTACTACAATTGCAGTAAATGCAGCAGAAACAGTCGTTCAAACTGATAGAGAAGAGAAAAGAGCAATATATCATGCAAGACGTCCGTAACGACAAAATCCTGGATCTGGGTAATCAGGTTTGTCAACTTTAACCTTTGACCCATCTGTATGGTTTGACCTTTGATTTATTTATTTTTTTTTATTTATTAATCTTGAGGGTCGCCCCTTCAGTTGATAAACAACTGATTTCCAAGGGGGCCCTGGCTCCACATCCAACAGATGAATCAACAAAAACGTTACAATTGTACAACATAAAACACAAAATCGAACATAGGAGTAATACTTTAATAATCTTAACAATTCAAAATACGTTCAACAATATCAACTCAAAGTCAGAATTACAGAGCCTGTCACATACGTAAATCAAATAGATAGAACAAAACAAACAAGAAAATCAATCCGTTTGCAAAATAAAATACTAGCTATACATGTAGGTCATTGCTTGTTTTGGTCAGAGGGGTCAGAGGTCAGATTTTAAGGCTTGTTTGAATGAATTCAGAGTGGTTTCTAATTTTGTCGCTGGTTTGAGGGAGTTATAGATGGAAACCGCTCTGAAGGCAAACGTTCGTTGGCCTGTTCGAGATGTGTATTTTGGTCTGTGTAGCTGTTGAGCCTGCCTGGTATTATAACTGTGGATTTGACTGTTATAGGTAAAAGTGTTGAGTAGATAGCTAGGTGCTAAACCATGTAAACATTTGTAAACCATAATGCATAAGTGCTGAGTTCTCCGATCCTGCAGATACTCCCATCGTAGTGTTTGATGCAGTTCTAGATCTTCGACGTTAGCTCTGGGGTCCCGCCTGAGTATGATCCTGGCAGATCCCTGTTCTGAAGAATCTGTAGTCGTCGTTTGAGTGTTGAGCTGCTATTGTCCCAGATGACATCACAGTATTCCAGTATTGGTAAGACAATGGCCTTGTATAGCATTTTAGAGACATTTGTGCAAAGATATGGTCGTAATCTTCTAAGTAAACCAATACGCTGAGAGACTTTACTGTGCATCATATCTAAATGGTCACTATAACTAAGACTTGAATCAAGAATAACTCCCAGATATTTATAGGATGTTACCTGTTCTAGGGGTTTATCATCAATTTTGATTGGTAAATCATGACAAGTGTTTGTTCTTTTTGCAGATCCCATTAACATCCACTTTGTTTTACTAATATTAAGTGTTAACCGATTATTGTGAAACCAAGAAGCTAGTTGAATAAGTTCAGTATTTAGTATGGTTTCAACGTGTTTTGGGTTATTACTTGCACAGAAGATTGCTGTGTCATCCGCATAGAGACACACTTTACATTTGGTGATAGATTCAGGCAGGTCATTTATAAACACATTGAAAAGTAGAGGACCCAAGATAGACCCTTGAGGTACTCCAATGTTGATGGGCATACTATCAGATGTTTGACCACTAAGAGAGACTTTTTGTTGGCGGTTTGTGAGGTAATTTTGAAACCAGGTCAGTTCAGTGCCATGTAAGCCAATCCAAGTCAGTTTTGTTATTAGGAGATTGTGGTCCACAGTATCGAATGCCTTCTTCAAGTCAAGGAATACTGTGCCTACTAGTTTGCCATTGTCGATATTATGCAGTATGTAATCATTGACATCAAGTAAGGTCGTGGCGGTTGAATGACCTGGTCTGAACCCTGACTGGGTGGCAGTAAGGGACTGTACGATATTTACCGGGGAGGGAGGGCCGGTCGTCTGAGGGGGGAGGGCCTAGGAAAAAAAATTTGAGCCGGAGGGAGGGCCTAGGAAAAAATATTTTAATTTGGGGGAGGGCCTAGGTAAAAAAAAATTTCAAGATCCCTTTAACTCTACAACGTTTTTATACACTTTCAAAACATGATTAAGGTCTGTCCCATACATTTTGTAGCGATTTGCCGGCCATTGAAATCGGTAGAATTTTACGTTCCAATAATATCCATCCCTATTATTATAATGTATTCGCCCAAATCTCCCACAGTCCTCTTCAAAATCTTGCATTTTCGCCAGAATCGGCGAAACTGGACTACACAGCCAGATTACATGGATTAAAGTCGTGTCAATCGCGGCTATGGAAACGATACCGATCAAAAATGTCGGGAAGGCTTGTCGGAAGATTTTGAAAATTAATTTTCGCCGTTCAACGCACCCTTCCCAGTGGTGTGCGTGCGTCGGCAAAGGTGACCCGCTGGTCCCGCCTCGCAACTCGCTCAAACTTCTCGGCGTGGATGTCGGATGTAGACGGATTAATTTGGTATTTTTTTTTTAAACCAAGGACTATTTTAACATTTATATCTATGTCCCTCTAAAGTTAATTGAAAACAACACGTAACTTGGCAATATTGTTTCCCTGTTTGTAATAAAATTGACGCGGAAGAAGTTCGTGGACGAAAGGTAGGCTAGATTTATTTCGATTACACTGACTGACCGTAACGTTACTGACTTTAATAGCTCGATGTACCAGCGAAATTTATACTGCCAAATTTGCCCCTCAACATGCAAAACATGGGTTGAAATTCAAAATTTTTGCGGGGGGGACATGCCCCCCCCCTCGCCCAAAAGTCGGGCCTACTCGGGCTCAAGTGGCGCCTGCGGCGCGATCGCTCGCGCCTTCGGCGCTTCATGCGGGGAAAATTTTCAATCAAAATATCGTCCTCTCCATACGAAATTTCACTCTCTATGATTCACGCCGGGGGAGGCCTAGGAAAAATTTTTTGAGCCGGGGGAGGGCCGAGGAAAATTTTTTGACCTGGGGGAGGCCTAGGAAATTTTTTTTACGCTACCCCCGGACGA
>NW_017803892.1:137943-144280 GCF_001625305.1 Branchiostoma belcheri
TAAATATCGTACAGTCCCTAAGAATGTTGTGTGTGTGAAGATATGCCAAAAATTGTTTGTGAACTTCCCTCTCGAATATTTTCATCAAAATTGGCAATACAGAGATCGGTCTAAAGTTATTAGGATTAGACTGATCTCCACCTTTATGAATGGGGGTCACCCTAGCTGACTTCCACTCAGTTGGAAACATAAGTCAATGGTTTAGTTATTACTGGGGCTGCAGTTTTGAGAAGCCTAGGATGGATGTTATTCAAGCCAGGAGCCTTTCTCGTTGGCAATACTTTTAACTGGCAAAGCACAGCCTGGTCATTTAGTGGAGTGAACTTAAAGGTGCTCTCCAGGTCTTTATAGAGATCTGGACCGCCATTTTGAGCCGTGCGAGGGTGTCATTTCTCTCCAATCTGAGGCGATTTCCAACTGACTTCGACTCTAAACCTACTCTGGGCAGTTTTGATAGACAGGTAAGACCTTTGTATACTTCCCACACTCGCTGTGTCGCGGTACCGCAGCATATATTTCAAATCGCGATGCGTGAATTATCTATAGGTATACGTGGGGAGGGGGGCAGATCGACCCAGATAGGATATCTCATATTCAATATCTCTGGTATTTCCAAATATACTGGCTATGGGGGTCATATAGACTGTGGGCATAAATAGTATGGAAATATCATTATGCTTGAATTCCTGATGTTTCAGTTTTGGTCTAATATAGAAAAGGATAGTATGTAAACGTTGTCGACGCTTCAATTTAGGAAATTTTATCTTTGCTTTCAGAAAATTATGGACCAAAGAAGCAGTGAGATTTCTGCGGACAAGCTGCCAAATGTCCACCCTGGGAACGAGACAAGCAGCAGCGAGGACCCGGCAACAGACACGGGAGGAAGAGGACATTCTATCGGAGGAAACGTACGGGGTAAACTCTGTCCATCCTCCCGCACAGAGTCAAACAGAGCAGACGGACGGGCCTGTGGTGAAAGGTACTGCGGAGAAACGCTTCAAATGTGACCTGTGTGACTATTTTTCTATACGGAGGGGGCATATAGACAGACACATGGCTAGACACACTGGAGACAAGCCCTACATGTGTGGGGAGTGTGGATACAGGACGGCTGTCAGCTGTAACATTTTCAGGCACATGAGAAAACATACTGGTGAAAAACCCTACAAATGTGACCAGTGTGGCTATTCTGCTGCACAGAAAGGCAATTTAGACCGGCACATGGCTAAACACACTGGAGACAAACCCTACATGTGTGGAGAGTGTGGATACAGGACGGCTGACCATTCTCATCTTACCGTACATATGAGAAAACACACAGATGAGTCTGACCGTTTCCAAAAAGATCCAGTTGCTTGAGTAACTGCTTTTTGGCGTATTGTATTACCTGGATGTCTAACCTTCAAGATGATACATACCCTGATAGCTCTAAATAATAACTTATTACAGCATCTAACAGTGACATTAAACTGTTACCTTATTACAGTCTTGATTGTTACAGTGGTATTAAAACTGTTACTAGTACATTGTTATAGTCTTGTTATAGTTGTTACAGTGATATTAAACTGAATAAAGAAAATGAGAAGAGAAAGAAAGAACTAGCACACCAGACATTCTGTTACACTGGCACACAGTTGAAAAATTACAGATGCGCATTGAACCACAGAAACCACCAAAAAGTGCAAAATCTTAAGCATTCTTAACAGTGTCGATTACAGGCAGCAGATTTAACAGTGGTGACAAAATGTAATCTTTCAGTGTTACAATCTTGATTGTTACAGTGGTATTAAAGTGTTACATTGTTACAGCCTTGGTCGTTACAGTGGTGTTAAACTGCTACATAGTTAAAGCCATCTTACATCTTACATCTTACATCATCCCCAGGTAGGCTTAGTGCCTGTCAGCTCAGAGCGTCGTTTCCATTCCTTCCGGTCTAGGAAGACTCCTTCCTCTTCTAGCCTTTCAACCTCCCAATCCTGCGGTGTGTCAATATTTCTTGCACATTATCCCGCCATCGTTTTCTCGGTCTTCCTGGTGGGCGTTTACCCTTTAGTTTAAGGTCGAAGGCCATTTTTGGGATTCGGTCTGGATTCATCCTTTGTACGTGGCCTAACCATCTGAGGGCAGATCTCTCAATGTCATCGACGACTGAGGTTATGCCCAGCATATTTCTCAGATGGATGTTACGGATCTTATCCAGTCTGCTTTTGCCTAGCATGGTGCGTACTACTCTCATTTCAGCTGCCTCTAGTCTACTAAGGTCCTTCTTTGTCAGCACCCATGACTCTGAACCATATAGGAGGATTGGTTTAAGGATTGTATTGAAAATTGAAAAGTTACAGCCATATGCATGTTTAAATGTCACAGGTTCTTCAATTGCTCCGTCAAACATCCATATAACACGACAATTACAAATCTACTGATGTCGTTGATGTACAATTGAAATTCTTTTACTTGAAATTCTTTTACATACTGGCGATTAAATCCTATACTTAGATGCTTCTTACTAATAACACGTTATATTGGCACCGTAAGCCTTTCCTTCCATGACAGAACCATCATTATATTGGTACACCGTGTACTTCTGTGACAGAACCGCTATTTCTTAAGACTTGCTCAAGTTGTTGTCTCCCAAATTCACTCCATTCGAGTGATGCCAATGTTTTACCAAGTAAATTTTGTATGATTCTGCCACCAGAAGGACATTGTGTGCCTGTACATTGTATAGTACTAAGTAAGAATAATAACAAAAGTAAAAACCAATAAAATATAAACCTTCTATTGGCACAGCGTCTACTTCTACCAAAGAATCACCATTCCTAACCCTGCTACCTTCCAAATATTTAGGAAAACTTACATCTGAATGTTGCCCTTATTTTTTCAAGTAAACTCGATATGATTCTACCATCAGAATGACATGGTGTGTCTTGACTAATTGAGTTGACAAATGTTACTTATGGAAAGTTAATACAACACCAACACACAAGCACGTCCGCACACGCACACACACACACACGCACACGCACGCACACACACACACATACACTCACATACATACATACATACATACATACATACATACACACACACATACATACATACACACACACACACACACATACACACACACACACACTCACATAAACACACACTTACTCACAAACACACAAACACACGCACACGCGCACGAACACACACACACACACATACATAAAGACATACACACATACACACACACATACAGACACACACACACACACTCACATACATACATACACACACACTCACACACACATACACAAACTCACATAAACACACACACACACACTCACAAACACACACGCACACGCACACACACACACACACACGCGCGCGCACGCACACGCGCACGCACACACACTAACACTCACACTGACACTCACATACATACATACATACATACATACATACATACACACCTAATGACCGTATAATTTAGAACTAATACCGGAAACACCATGACTTTCTAAAGTCTGAGTCCCGTTGTTGCCGTCATGAAGCTGATAATGCCATCGCACTAAATGCTCATCGGTGCGTTAACGTTCGCTGATGAATTTTACATGAGGGGCGTACCGTTAAGATTGGAGGGATTTCTTGTTGACATCAAATTTACCCATACAGAAGCTATGCAATAGTCGATTAGTAATATACCCTCTCTAAAGGTTGATTTTCTTCTGATTGTACAAATATCTACTGTAAAATGCAGGTGTGAAAATCGCCGGTTACCTGCGGACGTTGCGTAACGTTTGGCCTCTTCGGCGTTTTCGTACGTGTGTGAAGACGTGTCCTGGTCTTCCCTCTGCTTGTCAGAATCGCCGTTGCCATGGCGGGCACGCCCGCGTGAACCACTCTGCTGGACGGGACTGGGTTGGGGTGGCGGCCCGCTGGGTTGGGGGCTGTCGGGGCCGGAGAAAGGCGACCGGACAGGCTCTGCCTGCTCGTACATTTCGACCGTACTGTGCAGTCTGTATTGTCGCCCAGTGTATAACTGTAAAGCTTATGAATAATACCTTAATTAGTATGACGAAGTAAGGCTACATTTGCCGTATTTGGAAGAATCACGTGGCATTAGGTGATGCAATAGCATTTTGTTTTTATGCAAGAGCCAGACTCGTGGAAAAAGAGGTAATCTGTGCTGGTAAGCAGGACATCAAACACATGTATTCACACGTGGAGAGAACTCGTGATGTAATCACGTGATTTTACAATCATGTGCGCATGCTCCAACTCTGCCGTATACACATTCAGTAGAGACGCCCAAGACCCCCCTCCCATTTCTTTGGTTGTTGACAATTTAATAGCTATTTTGTATACGATATATCTGATGCTATTTATCGTTATTTGATTGTATTTAACTTGTGTTTACTCTAATGTGGTAGATGCATAGAGTCAGTATTTGTATTGTCTTGAATGTGAATGTTGTCTTTTTTTCACCAAGATAACTTAATATGATTCTGCCATCAGAAGTACATTGTGTATATGTACATTGTATTTTATGACCAACAGATAATAAAAGTAATAAAAGCAATACAATTGCAGCAAGGCATCGCAATGCTGGCCATGTGCAGCTGGTAGATGACGAAGGGACTACATATTTCATCCATACATATTAACAACAGTAAACATAATGTAAATACAATCAAATAACGATAAATAGCATCAGATATATCGTATACAAAATAACTATTAAATTGTCAACAACCAAAGAAGTGGGAGGGGCGTCTTGGGCGTCTCTACTGAATGTGTATACGGCAGAGTTGGAGCATGCGCACATGTTTGTAAAATCACGTGATTACATCACGAGTTCTCTCCACGTGTGAATACATGTGTTTGATGTTCTGCTTACCAGCACAGATTACTTCTTTTTCCACGAAAATACGTCTGGCTCTTGCATAAACATTAACTGCTATTGCATCACCTCATGCCACGTCATTCTTCCAAATAAGGGTAAAAGTAACCATACCTCGTCAGACCAATTGAGGTATTATTTGGTTTATTCATGAGTTTTTGTACAGCTATACTCTACGAGACAATATAGTTTACGGTCTTTTGAATTTATTTTATTAACCTTATTTTGAGTAAAAATAGCGATTGTAGCTTGAAAACCTAAATCCCCAACTGACAGTTCTAAATAGAACACTCGGGTTCTACTTGTTCCGACAGCGGAAGGCGTTGGAAGATTCCATTGCTGCATGAAGGTATAGACTATTGGAACACTACATTTTGGACAGGGGTAATTTAGGAACAATCCATTTCGTGCAGGAGAGGGAAAGGTCCATTTTTGGTACGGGGGACGTGTTGAAGCCATTTGCTGCATTTGCTCCCGAGCAAACGTCGGCCTTTCTAGTTATCATATAATTTTGTACGCATGGTGCTAGCAGGTCTGATTTTTAAGATATTTAGAAATTATGAATAGAAAATGGTCACATATTCACCCCATCTAGCAAGTTTGTAGTATTCTGTCTTTATTCTTTCTTAATTTTATCTTCATTCTCTTTATGTTTTATTGAGATTCAAGACAATACAAATACTGGCTCTATGCAGCTACCACATTAGGGTAAACACAACTGAAATGCAATCAAATAACGATAAATAGCATCAGATATATCGTATACAAAATAGCTATTAAATTGTCGACAACCAAAGAAGTGGGAGGGGGCCTTGGGAGTCTCTACTGAATGTGTATACGGCAGAGTTGGAGCATGCGCACATGTTTGTAAAATCACGTGATTACATCACGAGTTCTCTCCACGTGTGAACAGATGTGTTTGATGTCCTGCTTACTAGCACAGATTACCTCTTTTTCCACGAAAATGAGTCTGGCTCTTGCATAAAAACAAAATGCCATTTCATCACCTCATGCCACGTGATTCTTCCAAATAAGGGTAAATGTAGCCTTACTTCGTCAGACTAATTAAGGTATTATTCATGGGTTTTACAGCTATACACTGCGCGACAACGCAGTCTGCACAGTACGATCGAAATGAACGAACAGGGAAAGGCTGTCCGGCCGCCTGTCTCCGGCCCCGACAGCCGCCAAACAAGCGGGCGTATCCGCCACGGTAACAGCGCTTCTGACAAGCAGCAGGAAGATCAGGACACGTCCTCACACACGTACGAAGATGTCGATGGGCAGAAACGTTACGCAACGCAGCGGGAAGACCAGGACACGTCTTCACACACGTACGAAGATGTCGATGGGCAGAAACGTTACGTAAAGTCTGCAGGTAAAGAACTAGCCTTTTACAGTGGATATTTGGTACAATTTACAAGTGCCTTTTATAAAAAGCTAGTCGTT
>NW_017803892.1:144300-156142 GCF_001625305.1 Branchiostoma belcheri
AACATCATTGTGTTTTTGATAAGACCTTTGATTGAAATCTAGCTATGCTATACTACATACACATATATATTGGGATTGTTCACTATTGGCATGTAGATAGTTTAGGAAAAGACAACGATAATTTATGCTCTTTAGAAGCTAATTAAATTCACATCATTTTAAAGTGAGGAAATTAGATTCTTAAATGACTACATCAAATCTGATGTAATGAGTCGAACCAGCAATGTACCACTCAGCCTCGCTGCCGTTCGAGCTATTGGATTGCACAATTCAGGTGACATGCGGCATGTCTGCAATGCCATGGCATGGTCCGGTCACCCAGCGAAAGGTCCATGCAATCATTTTGTGGTCACAATGACGCAGGCGGCAAGGCGGCAAAAGAAAAACATTTGTTCCACGACCTCATACCTTCGCCAAATGATGTTAACCTTTGGAATTATACAATTTTAATCATTGATTTTGTAAATAAGAGCCTCATTTGCATGGATTATATCAGTTGATCATATTCTCCAACCAATGACAGCCTTATTTTAACAAAAAGGCTATTATAGCTCTTCCTCATAAATTATGCAGATGAGGGGATGATTTGAATAAATTATGTTTATTGATGTTCACCTTCACTTAACTTCCAAATGTGGCAAGTATGAAATTCCCAGCAGTTACAACTATGAAAAATTTTCCATTAATTATGCAAATTAGGTCCTCATTTACATAATCTATATCCTCAAATGTTTTTCTCGTTCTCAAGTAGATGTCACAAGTGTTTCATAGTTCTATTATCGAAAAAAGCAGATTTATAGAATGTCCTTATCAATTATGCAAATTAGCTCCTGATTTGCATAATTGTCATTTGATTATGTCAAACATCACTTCAACTACCAACATACCAAAAATCACTACAGTCCGTCCGTCTTGAGTTAACCTTGTTCGAACATTTTTCAACAAATGCGCCTGCAGTTCCAGAACAAGCAGCTAAGGGACCCAAACTTATGTCAAATCTTTCCTATCCCAAGAGCTATCTGCCATCCAAAATTCGTGACCCTGGCACGTCCAGATCACGAGATATCAAAACCGAAAGTTCTGCTGCAGTACCTAGGAAGGCCACCAGGGGACCCAAAATCTAATCATTTCTAGGTCTCATAAAGACCTACCCACCTACCAAGTTTCATTCCAATCCATTCACTGCTTCTTGAGTTATCTTGCTAAACCACACACACACACACACAAACACACACAAACACACACACGCACAAACACACACACACACACACACACACACACACACACACACACACACACACAAACGCTACAGAAAACATAACCTTCTTGGCGAAGGTAAAAAAATCCTGTATATAGAAGGAGTATATGATATCACTAACTGACTTTTGCGTACTTTGCTGTTTGGTTATATTTAATAACAACAAGAAATCCCTTTAATCTTTACGGTACGTTCCGCTTATAAAATCCATCATACGGTACGCAGACGTTCCCACACCGGTGAATATTTGGTGCTTCGTCAAAGGTGCACTGTTGCTGCAACAGCGGGCCTATAAAACTGTCACACTCGGCCAGGATTTAGGCAAGGTGTGCACGTTGGCTTGCTGCTCTCTCCATTTTCCGTGTGGACGTGAAAGTCCGGGAATACATCTTTCCCCGTTCTTGCCGAAACGCGCTTCCGTTTTCCTTTGTTTATAGCTAATTATTACCTTCGCCAAGAAGGTTATGTTTTCAGTAGCGTTTGTCTGTGTGTGTGTGTGTGTGTTTGTGTGTGTGTGTGTGTGTGTGTGTGTGTGGTTTAGCAAGATAACTCAAGAAGCAGTGAATGGATTGGAATGAAACTTGGTAGGTGGGTAGGTCTTTATGAGACTTAGAAATGATTAGATTTTGGGCCCCCTGGCGGCTTTCCTAGGTACTGCAGCAGAACTTCTGGTTCTGATATCTCGTGATTTGGACATGCTAGGATCACGAATTTTAAATGGCAGATAGCTCTTGGAATAGGGAAGAAGTGACATAAGTTTGGGTCCCCTAGCTGCTTGTTCTGGAACTGCAGGTGCATTTGTTGAAAAAAAATTGAAGGAGGATAACTCAAGAACCGGTTGACGGATTGTCGTGATTTTTGGTATGTAGGTAGTTGAAGTGATGTTTGACATAATCAAATGACAATTATGCAAATCAGGAGCTAATTTGCATAATTAATGAGGACATTCTATAAATCTGCTTTGTTCGATAATAGAACTATGAAACAGTTGTGACATCTACTTGAGAACGAGAAAAAACATTTGAGGATATAGATTATGTAAATGAGGACCTAATTTGCATAATTAATGGCAAATTTTTATAATTTCATAGTTGTAACTGCTGGGAATTTCATACTTGCCACATTTGGAAGTTAAGTGAAGGTGAACATCAATAAACATAATTTATTCAAATCATGACCTCATCTGCATAATTCATGAGGAAGAGCTATAATAGCCTTTTTGTTAAAATAAGGCTGTCATTGGGTGGAGAATATGATCAACTGATATAATCCATGCAAATGAGGTCCTTATTTACAAAATCAATGATTAAAATTGTATAATCGCAACATCATTTGGCGAAGGTATGAGATCGTGGAACTCTTGTTATGAAATGTTAAATGCCTAATCTTGATTAGGGATTCCCACGAGGCCCATTTTTTAACTTGACCACAAAAGGTCCACTACAGTGACGTAGGGACCTCCATGAGGGCATTTTTGAACTTCACCATTGTATCCCCAACGGCAACCTGCCTACCAAAAATTCACTAACATCGAATCATGCCTTCAAGAGTTATGCCGCCTAGTATCCCACACACTATAGGTAGCAAAGCGATTTCATAGCCTTCCAAACAAAGGCAATTATTTGATGATTAGGCGACGACAAACACCATATCTTCCTGTATGGTTTTCTATTTATTTCTCTCAGGTGCCACACCCATACGGCAGCCTGAGCCTTATTGGCGATCACGTGCGGACGCCGCTGCAAAAATACTCAACCCTATGTACGCCTCCAATGCAGGTAAATCAGCTACAGGGGTTATCATTTCCGTATCGTAATTTTACTAGCGTTAATTTTCTGCAGATGCCTAATTAAATTTTCTTCACTTGTCTCAGGCACCACGCCCATGCAGCAGCCTCAGTCACTGCGATCACGTGCGGACGCCGCTGCCAATATGATCAATCCTATCTACGCTTCTGGTTCAGGTAAATTGTCCTAATTTCGATCGTTTGGTATGTTAAAGGCCCAATATTTGTCACTAATGAAATATTACGTCTTTGTTTTCTTTTCACTCAGCCGACTCACCCATGGACCAGCCCCAGAGTGATAACCAGGCACGTGCGAACGACGATGAAAACACAACCGAAGTCACGTACGCCACCATACCAGGTAAAACGTTTTAGGTTTATCTCTTTTCTTGCATCCTGTTTTTCTCATCCCTTTGTTATTACAAGCTGTGGATTTCTTTTAGATAGTTACCGTGATTGGTCTGTGGTACTATTTGCGTGCACATGTAGGTTTTTGTTGAGAAGTTTATAGATTACGTCGATGAAGGTTAGACATCCAGGTAATACGATATGCCAAAAAACAGTTACTCAAGCAACTGGATATGATTTTGAAAACGTCAGACGTTTCAGCTAGTATCCACTAGCTTTCGTCAGTGACTGAGAGACCAGAGGGGAAAGCAGGTTTATATACACAACCTGTTGATTGATATGCAAATAAAGTGAAGACAATTTTTTTTTTTGAAGTCGAAAAAGGAACAAAAGTCAGACAAGTCAAGACAAGATGATGCAAATTAGTCTGAAAGCTCCTGTTATACAGGACAGGAGCTTAAGTGTTGTCTGTCCTCGGGGCTGGGAGTGCCAAATCCCAAGTGCCGGAAAGATCGACCCGTAGCCCCCCTTCCCTGTTGAGGGTGGGGTTGTACATTCTTTCATATATTGCCTCTTTAACACCCCGTTCCCACCAGCGTGTTTCGCGGTCTAAGACATCCGTGGACTCGAGTTTGAAAGAGTGACCCTGGTTGTGTTGTAGGTGGTGGAAAATAGCTGAGGAGTAGCCGTTGGCACTAGGTCGGCAATGTTCTTTGTACCTTACTTTAAGCGGTCGACTTGTCTCTCCGATGTAGGTGTTGTTACAATTGGGCTCCTCACATTTGAGTCTGTAAATAACATTCGCCTTGGTACCCTTGTGAGGTCGGTCCTTAGGGTGTACCAGTCTTTGTCTGAGGGTTGAGTGAGGTTTGAAGTTAGTGGCTATGTTGAAGTTTTGGAAGATCCGTCGGAGTTTCTCAGATACTCCTTGGACATACGGAATAGTGATGTTGGCCTTGTTTTTGTTGGTCAATGGTTTGCACTTCTGGGTTTTCTTAGACTGATCTGAAGGTTTGAGCGCTTTGTTGAAAGTCCAGTTTTGGTAGCCACATTTAGCCAGGGCACCTCGGAGGTGTCTTTGTTCGTCCGTTTTGGCTTGGTCTGAAGTGACAATGTTGTCTGCACGATGGAAGAGAGTTTTGATCACTGCTAGTTTGTGTTCCAAAGGGTGGTGGGAATCAAAAGCCAGGTACTGATCAGTGTGGGTTGGTTTCCTGTACACTTCGAAACGAAGGTTACCATCTTCCTCTACGATAGTTTTGGTGTCTAGGAAAGGGAGCATGTTGTCATGGCTTGGCTCCTGTGTGAACTTGATGTTGTCATCTATCTGGTTGATGTGGTCAAAGAAGTCAGCAGCTACCCTCTTTTTCAATCTGCACCAAGTGTCATCTACATATCGAAACCAGTTGGCCGGGGGAGTGTCATTGAAAGTGCTGAGGGCTTTGTTTTCAAACTTCTCCATGTACAGGTTTACAACAATTGGTGAGACTGGTGATCCCATAGCACAGCCGTGCATTTGTTGGTAGAACTGTCCTTTGTAGGTAAAGTATGTGCATCCTAAGCAGAGTTCTAGTAGCTCACAAACTTGGTCAACGGATAGGTTGGTTCTATCTGCAAGTGTATCATCGGCTTCCAAGGCTTCCTTGACTACTGACACTGCTTCCTTGGGTGGTATGGAGGTGAAAAGTGAGCACACGTCATACGAAGTGATGGTTTCATCATCCTCTACATGAATGTCTTTGATTTTGTTGACAAAGTCGGCACTATTCTGTACATGGTGCTGAGATTTCCCCACTAGTGGTCCTAAAATCTTGGCTAGAAAACCTGCTAACTCATAGGTGACAGAGCCTATACTGGAGACTATGGGTCGTAGAGGGACACTTTGTTTGTGGATTTTGGGAAGGCCGTAGAAAGCAGGGGGTTGTTCCGTTGTGGGATTGAGTTTTAGGTAGGTGGGGCGATCCAGAACTCCTTCAGTTTGCAATTTCTTGAGAGCTGAACTGATTTTCCCTTTAAACTTGTTAGTGGGGTCCTTTTTCAAGGGCATGTAGGTGTCTTTGTCTCCCAATAGGTCCTGTACCTTCCTGTCGTACTGCTCCCTGTCTAAGACTACTGTGCATCTGCCCTTGTCTGCAGGAAGAATCAATATGTCTTGATTGGTAGCCAAATCTTTGAGAGCGGTACGTTCTTCCCGTGTGATGTTACTAGCAGGGGGTTTGGAGACTTTCAGGGTGGTAGCTACTTTGGTGCGCAAGGCTTCAGCTTGTCTCTGTGGTAAACGTGCCCGACGAATTGCTGACTCGGTTTCTGTCACAATGTCAATGCTGGGAATCTTGTTGGGTGCTACTGCAAAATTTAGACCTTTAGAAAGCAGTGATTTCTCTGGTTCTGTGAGAGTATGGCTACTTAGGTTTTTTACCCACCTCTCGTCGGTTTTGGCCTGTGTAGTGGTTTTGGGTTCGGAACTGTTTGATCTCCAATTTGGGTCACTATCTGCTGCGCTAATAGTCTTCTTTTGCTGTAAACGATCAAATTTGGTCTTCTGTCTGTCTTTTCCCTTCTCGTGCTGATCAAGTTGTCCGCGTGTTATGAACTCTTTAGTTTCGGCAAAAATCTCGTCTGATAGTTTCTCCCTCAGTAGTTTTTCAAGGTTAGATTTCCTCGCGTTTAGACCGTCTAATTTGTAGTTGATCTGTCTTACCCTTTCGTTTAGTAACTTTCTTTCCGCGTTGAAGATGATCTTGTTGGCGTTGAAGCCTCTGATGGAAGTTTTTAGGCGTAGGCTGGTGGGTGTGATACTTACCTTGAGGCAGCGTAGACTGAAGCGTAGATGATTCCGGAAATCTGCAATCTTCCTGCTGGTCTTCTCCAGATCCCTCACAGAGCTCAGGCAAAACTTACCGTAATGATCCAAGATACGTCGATGAAGGTTAGACATCCAGGTAATACGATATGCCAAAAAACAGTTACTCAAGCAACTGGATATGATTTTGAAAACGTCAGACGTTTCAGCTAGTATCCACTAGCTTTCGTCAGTGACTGAGAGACCAGAGGGGAAAGCAGGTTTATATACACAACCTGTTGATTGATATGCAAATAAAGTGAAGACAAATTTTTGGAAGTCGAAAAAGGAACAAAAGTCAGACAAGTCAAGACAAGATGATGCAAATTAGTCTGAAAGCTCCTGTTATACAGGACAGGAGCTTAAGACTTCCAAAAAAAAAATTTTGTCTTCACTTTATTTGCATATCAATCAACAGGTTGTGTATATAAACCTGCTTTCCCCATCCTGGTCTCATCCGTTTGTTATTACAAGCTGTGGATTTCTTTTAGGTAGTTACCGTGATTGGTCTGTGGTACTATTTGCGTGCACATGTAGGCTTTTGTTGAGAAGTTTATAGATTAGCTTGTCAATATACCTACACAGTTTTGTAATGTACCAGAAGCATCATTTGTAAGCAAGAAAGAAACCACTGTAAACATGCATGTCCGATGAACTAGTTCCATACCTTCAAATGCTGAGGTCAATTTTCTAAACATGTAGTTCCCATTATTTATTTCTTAAAAACTTTTTTGTGCTTACTTGTTCAGATAAATCATTTATAGTATCTGTGTTGTTAATTTTGTATGTTAAAATATTGATATTGGGCCTTTAACGCCCAATATTTTTCACAGATGACTATATTACATCTTTGTTTTTTTCGTCCAGACGACCCACCCATGGACCAACCCCAGGCACGTGCGAACGACGATGAAAACACACCCGACGCCACTATACCAGGTTAAACTTTTTTTCATAAGTAATAAGAAAATAATCAGGTGGAACATTAACAGGCTACGTTTATGCAAATGAGGTCTAATTTGCACAATCAATACGACAATGCTATTTTTTCCTAATGGTAAATTATTGGTATTTCATCGACACGTGTTCATTTGTTCAATCTGCATCACTACGTGTAAATGTCGACGTAAACAATAACCTGAGCGAAGTACGCTTTTCCTACCAGACGGCGCGTATCCGGGTGGAGTGAGCGGCCGCCGGGATGTCTGTAGCTTCCTCCGCGCCCGCCGCAGCTGTCTGGCCGCTGGCATCGCCGTGCTACTGAGCCTGTGCGCCGTGGGAGTCGCCCCTCTGACGTTCAGCATCAAACAGGTAACATTCTAGTACCACAAAGCTTGTTGTGCAGCTGTTTATATGATTCTCAAGGGTAGAAGAAACTGCAATTTTTTGTAAGTTTATTTCTTACGTTCGGTATTCTAACGTAAGTAAATACGTTTGTAGGAAATATCTCAATTGTCGACAACTATGAAACGCGACATGCACCAACTGGCTACCACTGTCAACGCTTTGAAATGCGATCAAGGTGACATGTGCAAACTGTTTGACACTGTTGACGCCTTGAAACTTGACCTGGACAACGAGCGAAACCGATCCGCCACCTTGGAGCAGCGTCTTAAAGACGACATGTCCACCGCTGTTGACGCCTTGAAACTTGACCTGGACAACGAGCGAAACCGATCCGCCACCTTGGAGCAGCGTCTTCTCAAGATGGAGAAGAGTTTGCGTAAATATGAATTCATCTTAAACTGTTATGATGATGTTTTGCTCTTAAAGTTTCTCTATTTGAAAACGTTAGGAAATTTTGTCATTATTTCATTGTGTGTCCGTGGGGGTGGGTTTGGTGTCACCTTTAATACTGTGTCATTAAATATTTTGAATACAGCGCCGAGGGTAGATTTATAACAAATATGTCATGATTTTAATATCACCCATCATGGCCTGTTGCTAATACAAATCTTGTTTTTCAGCATCTTGTCCCGAAGGTTACACCAAGTGGCGTGGAATCTGCTACAAGGCCTTCAACACACGCAAGAACTTCACCGAAGCGGCCGCGGCCTGTCGTGCAGACGGCGGCACCCTCGCCATGCCCCGAGACGCTGAGACCGACGCCTTCCTCATCTCCCTGTACAAGTCCGTGCGCGACGACAGGGCCTTCTGGTTTGGCCTGCACTATCAGCAAAAAGAACGAAGGTTTGAGTGGGTGGACGGGTCTGCACTTGGGCCGTACAGCTCCTGGGCTCCGGGAGAACCTCACACAGTTCCGGGCGGCGAAGATTGCGTCTCTTACACCACATCCCAGAAGTGGAACGACCATAAATGCCACGATACGTTTCCCTTCATTTGCCAGAATACCCAAGGTACGCATTGTATCATCACTATTGCTAAAACGCTTCCATCTAGTAAACACGGCAAAGCTTCTGTATCTGCATCTGTATAGCCGGTATAACCGCCTTTCGGCGTAACACACAAGCTTCGCAGGCACGCGGCGCGGCGGCCTCTGGCTACATTACACCGATTGATCAGTTACACCTAACCCTCGAACTTCTAACTCTAGACATTGTTCAAAGCTATCTAATGGCAATGATCCTACTTTACTTGGTGACAGCGAGTTCCACTCTAGTTTTAGGAAAGAATTAACTCTTGAACACCTTGATCCTTGGTTGATAACTCTGGTACTTGAAGGCATGGCTATTTCTTGTTCTCTTCTGGGCATATGTATAGCACATGTGCCATGCACTGTGTCAAAGTATATATTCTTATATCGAATACAGCGCACGTATATCATGTTTTCAATATGGCCCATCCATGACCTGTTGCTGACATAAACCTTCTTTTCCAGTATTTTGTCCCAGTTGGTACACAATCTGGCGTGGAACCTGCTACAGGGCCTTCGACAAACGCAAGAACTTCACTGTGTCATATTAAATATTTTAAAAACAGCGCCGAGGGTAGATTTATAACACGTATGTCATGATTTTAATATGACCCATCATGGCCCGTTGCTAATACAAATCTTGTTTATAGCCGTTTGTCCTAAAGGTCACACCAAGTGTCGTGGAATCTGCTACAAGGCCTTCAACACACGCAAGAACTTCACCGAAGCGGCCGCGGCCTGTCGTGCAGACGGCGGCACCCTCGCCATGCCCCGAGACGCTGAGACCAACGCCTTCCTCATCTCCCTGTACAAGTCCGTGCGCGACGACAGGGCCTTCTGGTTTGGCCTGCACGATCAGGCCGTAGAGGGAAGGTTTGAGTGGGTGGACGGGTCTTCACTTGGGCCGTACAGCTCCTGGGCTCCGGGAGAACCGAACAACCTGGGGTGTTGTGATGATTGCGTCGTTTACTCCGCAAGGAAGAAAGACAAGTGGGGCGACGAAGAATGCCACAAGACGTTTCGCTTCATATGCCAGGCTGCTCCAGGTACTTCTTGTATCCGCACTATTTCCTGAAACCCTTCCATCCAGTAAACATGGCACAGCTTAAGGACCCGTCAGTCTAAGGCGGCAGAACACCATTGCTCTTGTTACAAACCAAGTCTTAACTAAACCATTCCACAGCTCATCCCTGATAATTCTATTTGTTTTTTCAGAACGTCCATAGGCGACAGGAGGGAGTTCCACCACTGCCAAAGAAGTAGACGCTGTGCCAATAAAACATTCACATTTCCTTGATTTTATTACTTGTATCATTATTGTTACTTATTGCGATACAATGTAGAAAAACACAATGCCCTTCTGGTGGAAGAATAGAATCAAGCTCACTTGGTAAAAATCGACAACACTCGAATTAACTGAATTTGGGAGAGAAGAAGAAATGGTGGTCTGTCACAGAAGTAGACGCTGTGCCAATAGAACATGCAGAGTTGTATTACTTGTTATTACTTATTTAGACAATGTCCTTCTAATGGCAGAATGATATAAAGTTTACTTGGTAAAAATAAGGGCAACATTCAGATGTAAGTTTTCCTGAATATTTGGAAGTCTAGCGATTCTGTCATAGAGGTAGATGCTGTATCAGTAGAATATTCATTTTTAGACGACGCGGGGAGTTGTATTACTTGTTATTACTTATTTAGACAAGGCACACAATATACTTCTAATGGCAGAATCAAAATCAAATTTACTTGATGAAAATAAGGACAACATTCAGATGTAAGTTTTCTTGAATATTTTGAAAGTAACAAGTTTAGAAATGGTGATTTTGTGGTAGAAGTAGATGTCCTGCTAATACAATATTCATATTTTTCATTACTTTTATTAATATTATTATTTATAACGACACATTGTACAGATACACAATGTCCTTCTGAATGCAGGATCATTGAAGATTATTTGGTAAAGAACGGGCAAAACGTGTTTTAAATGTTTGGAAGACAAAAAATCTTACGAAAAGTTGGATCCGTCACACAGGTAGACGACGTACCAATATAACATGCACAGTTTTATTACTTATTAGTACTTATTTTAGACAAGGTACCGAATGTTCTTCTGATGACTGAATCATATCACGTTTACTTGGTAAAAATTTGGCAACACTAGAATTGAGTGAACTTTGGGAAGAAACCACCTGGAACAAGTCAGTAATGATGGTTCTGTCATGGAAGGAAAGGCTTACGGTGCCAATATAACGTGTTATTAGTAAGAAGCATCTAAGTATAGGATTGAAGCGGTAGTATGTAAAAGAATTTCAATTGTACATTAATGACGTCAGCAGATTTATAATTGTTGTGTTATATGGATGTTTGACGGAGCTTTTGAAGAACCTGTGGCATGTAAACATGGATGTAACAATGTAACAGTTTAATGCCACTGTAACAATCTAGACTGTAACAATGTAACAGTTTAATGCCACTTTAACAACCAAGACGGTAAGAATGAAACGGTTTAGTACAACTGTAACACTCAAGACTGAAACAATGTAACGGAGTTTAATACTACTGTAACAATCTAGACTGTAACAATGTAACAGTTCGTCACCACTGTAACAATTAAGAATGTAACAATCTAACACTACTGGTATTAATATATATATTATCATCACGACTGTAACAATACAACAGTGTAACAATCAAGACTGTAACAATGCAACAGTTTAATACCACTGTTAAATCTGCTGTCTGTAATTGAGAGTGTTAAGAATGCAAAAGATGTAGCGCTTTTTGGTGATTCCTACAATAAAAAAGAACTATTATGGTTCAATGCACCTCTGTAGTTTTTGAACTGTGTGTCAGTGTGACAGGATGTTTGTGTGTTAGATCTGGTCTGTGTGTCAGTGTGACAGGATGTTTGGTGCGTTAGATCTGGCCTGTGTGTCAGTGTGACAGGATGTTTGGTGCATTAGATCTGGTCTGTGTGTCAGTGTGACAGGATGTTTGGTGCGTTAGATCTGGCCTGTGTGTCAGTGTGACAGGATGTTTGTGTGTAAGATCTGGCCTGTGTGTCAGTGTGACAGGATGTGTGTTAGATCTGGCCTGTGTGTAAGTGAGACAGGATGTGCGTTAGATCTGGCCTGTGTGTCAGTGTGACAGGATGTTTGTGTGTGTTAGATCTGGTCTGTGTGTCAGTGTGACAGGATGTTTGTGTGTTAGATCTGGTCTGTGTGTCAGTGT
>NW_017803892.1:159028-175093 GCF_001625305.1 Branchiostoma belcheri
TTGATAATCGATGGCAAAGTGTTAATCTGGGAATGTTATCTCAATTTGTGATGCTCCTTAGAACATTCAGGGAAACAGCTCAATTTAACAGGGCGTCCACCAAATCTGATATTGGAATCTGATCTACAACTCCAGACTATGCAAGCTTATCATAAAGCAAATTAGTCAAACCTGATAGCTCCCTGTTTTGTAGGGAAGGTGTCGTCAATGTTGTAGACGAACTCCGTACTTGGGGAGGGCTTTCCTGACACGAGGGTGTCCAGCTGACTTACGCCATCTATACCGGAGTCTTCAAACAGACAAACAGAAACGGAAGATTGGTATTTTCAAAATCAATAGACAGTTCTGCCATAATTTGTAGCCAGAGTAATGATATTGTAACATTGCATATTTTAGCAGAATATTATGCGAACCTTGTGTAAATTTGCTTTCATCATCTTTAAGGGACAAAGTATCACGTCAGATCTGAAATAGCCATAATTGAAAACTAGGGAAAGAGAATGATCTAAGAATGAAAGATTTAGATATTTAAAGCGACTGCGCTGTAAACCCTGAATGTGGTACCTGCAGTTCCGCCGGCGGCCGCAAGGATCGTTGGGAACCAGTCCACTGCATGGATCATCCTATAATTTATAGAAACAAATATTGCTGCGAAATATTGGTCACGTTCCCCTGAGAAGTATACTAATTCATAATAAAAATTTAGACAAAAAGAAAGATGTTTTAATCATCTCCATGAATTGCAACAAAAGTTCTCCTCTGATAGTCTTCTCTCCAGAACTACTACTGTGCCTTTGAAAATTGCTTTAAAAGAGTTATGTCGAATGGTATTTTAATAATACTTGAATTCCAAATACTACTACTACTATGAATATGAACTCACTTGTTGCTGGTGTAGCCTGTTTTCTGCAGCATGCTGCCATGTACGAAGGCTGCCGCCCTGGTGCCCCCCTCCCACAGGGTGATTTTCCCACCACGGAGAGAGAAGTTATTTCCACTGAAAAGTGGCCAACCACCATTCTGTTGGGAACAAACATTTAAAACAAAAGTCATCTTAAAAAGAAGCAAAGTTATAAAATAAATGTTATCAAAATGTATGGATGACTTTCTGTTTGGGTTGAGGTATGTCACGACTATTTCATTTCAGAGGCCAAAAATTAAGTTCGTGCTGTCGCACTAAGTACTACACAATCGCCGGCCATTTCGAATACTAGTATGTAATGAAACTGATATTCATGCACTTCCCATGATGCCTAGTAAAAAGGATCACGGATGACGTATGACCACCCCCCTCCCCCTTCCTCGATGTAATATTTCCAACAAGTTCTATCGACAAACTGGTCAACTATACTGTTTTGAATTATTAAGTAAAAAGCGCATGCCATAACTGCCTTTTTGTTAAGAGAAAATGACTTACTTCTATCGTTCTACCTTCTACCGAAGACTCTCCTACTCCCACGGTCGCATTACGTATATCTTTACCAGGCATTATGGGAAGTGTGAAATTCATGAATGCATGAAACCGCCTTACGTCAGCTGTGAAGATGAGGAGGGTGTTGTCCCACAGCCCCGCCCTTTTCATTGCCATGGTAACGTTACCGATGCCTTCGTCCATGGCGCTGACCATACCTGTGGACACATTTTAAAACGAAAGGGCAATTAACTAGTCCTGCGGCGCCCAACAATTAGCTGTGATGCACATGGTGGTGTGTTACGCCGAAGGGCGGTTATACCAGCTATACCGATACAGATACATGCAGTATCAGACATATATAGCACCCTGTATAGGTAAGCACGTCGGCAGAAGGTACTGCGGCTGCGCAAAACCCGTAATGCATTGTGCATAGGACTTCAGAAGAACGTCTCATATAAGGTTGTATTTGCTCATATAAGCTTAACATTCCGACATTAGTTTTCAAATGTCGGAAAAATATCGTCTGCAACAGGCAAAATTCTGATGCAGCGTTGACCAAAAATCCAACGAAAATCCAGGGTTCTGCGCAGGCGCAGTATGTTCTGCCGACGTGCTGTATAGGTACGATTTGGGGGCTATTTCTAGTGCAACGCATCACACCGCAGCGAAACGCAACGAATGCAGAAGTAACTATGCCACTGGAGGAACAAAAGTCATGACAAGAGTTAAGACATTCCTATCCGGGGGTTAAAATCATCTTTATTTCAATATACAAATATATACAAGATGACTCGTTGAAGTACACCTAGGCCAGCCCTTTATCTCATTATAATTAAGAGGAGGGCGCAAGGTAAGTAAAATGTAACAAGTGTGCATCGGACATTAAACTTTTCGATTAAAATTGTTTTCTACACATACATTTCATTCATACGTATACTTACAAACAATTTTTTCTAGAACTTAAAGGTTAAAAGAAAAGAATCAAGCCTGTTGCATCAAATTTATCTTTTACAAAAGAATAGCCCTGAGGTACTTTCCCAACCCTGTGTGTTTCTAGCGCAGTATATGGCATAAGATGCACAAAGTGCGCACTTCCCCAGTCTACTTTTAAGGTGTCTGACTTCACGGTCCTTATGACTGACTAGGCAGAGTGACTTCAGTTTCGCAGTGTTCTCACTGTTAATCCATCCTCTACTTCCGACTTCAACTGTAACGAGTGTAGCTCTGTACCCACTATGTACGTTTATGTCATTAATCAGTCCTTCGTACTTGGCAGACTTTCTGTCCTCAGCGTGCTGTGCATTCTGTTCATACGGAACGGTAAGTTCGATCAAGGTCAGCTTCCGTTGTACAGGATCCTGAAGTGTGATATCAGGTACCAGCGAAGTCGGCAGTATGTCCGGAGGGATTGTAGTGTGTGTGCCTCCTTCCAGGTAGTCTGGGTTCAGGTCACACCTGATTGTGACCTCTGGGTTAGATTCTGCATACCATAGCTTGAGGGTGCTGACTAGTTCCATGAGGACACTGTTGTGTCGCCAGGTAAACCTGTCCTTGAGTGCTACCGGGCACATGTTAAGGACGTGACGCAAAGTCTGCCGTCCCTTGCAGAGTGGGCACTTCGGTGAGAGTACTTTCCCCCAGCGGACCAGGTTATCACCTGTTGGCAGCCAGTTTAACATGCCATTTAGGGCGAATTCAAATACCCCCCGGGGAGTGTTGCACAAAGCACTTTTCCACGCCAGGTTAGACTGTTCTTGTTCGACTAGTTCTGCCCAGTTCCCCTGTACTTGGAGTGACCTGCATTTTTCTTCTATTTTCATGTCCTCCTCTTTGCGTAGATGAGACTTTACTTTTTGACACACCCTTTCCTTTATATGCTGGGGGTTTGTCTGGGTTTCATGAGGCTCCGCGCCCATGGTTGCGGTCAAGGCATCTTCCACAAGGGCGTGGCAGGCCACTGTACCTGTAGTTTTTGACTTAAGCGCTGTTTCTCTCTGTACTTTAGCCTCAAGTGCATTTTTGACTCTGTGGTCACCTACTGTCATCGCTGAGGCGATAACGCTGGCGTGTTGCTGTAGGTATAACTGTTCCACTGAGGTGAGGCCTAGGCCTTGGTTGTGGTACAATATCCCAGGATTAGCTGATCGCATCATGTTAGCCCACTTCTTCAGGTACTGGGTAACACTACGGTTTAGTTCGAGGAGGTGTGTCCGTGAGATGTCATGTACTGTGAGAAGATATCTGATAGCGCCTTGCACATAAACTCTGTAGATCTCACATTTGTATTCACCTCGGATGGGAGACGCGTCTATGTTCATAATGATACCCTTGTTTTCTTCCGTTCCTATAATGGACTCCCTCAGGATGTTAGAGACCTGACCTGAGGAGCCACTAGCGGTGATGAATCCACCCAGAAACTTGAATGGAGTTGTCATGATGTTATCCATTGGGTGATTCCCGATTGTAAAGACCACATTCTTTGCAGACCCCCCACATATGCTAAGACTTTTGCACTTCTTGGGTTTTAGGGTAAGATGGATACTTCTAAGATGCCGATCCAGTGTATTGAGGATCCGTTGCATGGACCTTGATCTGCATATGGTTAGTGCCAGATCGTCAGCGAACGCAAAAGTCGCATGTGTTTTGTTTTTCATTACGTAGCCATGGGCTTCTTCGGTACGCAGGTATTCCAGGGGCAGGTTAATAACAGGTAAGAAGATCGCCACTGACAGCGTGTCACCTTGGAATGTGCCGACCTTCAGCTGGAACGGGTCTGACGAGAAGCCTGGACATCTCACCTGGGCGGTGAGGTTACTGTAGAATACCTTCACGTAATCACATATCTGTTGTGGTATTTGGTATCTCTGCAGTGACAGCTGGATGAGGTAATGGGGGACGGACCCGAATGCATTTTGCAGATCAAGCCACGCCACATGTACTGTTTTTTATGATGACCTTGCGTCTTTGATGAGTTCGTTTAAAACAAAGGAATGTTCGACACAGCCCGACACGCCCGTGAGAAACCCCTTCTGTACTTCGCTGTCAACAAAGCCGTTTTTGACCAGGTAGTCAATGATACGCCCCCCTATGATGGAGTGAAACAGCTTGGCGATTGTACTAATCAGGGAAATCAGTCTGAAGGGAAATCATCTTTTCGAGCATTTTTCAACTGCGATGACCTTTTAGCTATATACGTAAATATGGTAATATGTACATGTTCGTAATGTAAACAGGGATTTTTAGATACAGACATACCTAGAAAAATTCTCCTGCTTTCATTTTGAATGTTGGAGTACATGTCTTCAAACCGTTTCAGAACCTGCAAAAGAAGGTGAAAAGAGATTTAAAGTGGATTTAAGTTGCTAAGCAAACACTAAGGGCTAGACAGAGATGTCAGACGTAAAAATGTTGACGAAAATGGCTGGTATTAACAATGGTACTTACCTGTAAAGGCTCGTGCACATTTTGAAAGGGCAGGTACAGGAAAAGTGGCAAGCTCAGGGGATTCTTCTCAATAATGTCAACAATACGTTCTGTAAAGAAATACTGTAAAATAGACAACACATTTCAGTGAGAAACTAAGATTCAAATCATTAAGCAAAACATCAAGTAAGCAGCGAAAGACAGGATATGAAATATCCAAGTGGTCATTTATTCACATTAATAATCACCCGCTTGCATCACTCAGGTGCTGATACATGCACGCTGACTGTAGACATCTCTCTAGACAGTATCTTGTATTCATGTTCTTGTATCATGTTCATTCACATTCGATTCGTTGCAACACCTAAATATAATACGCGGCATCGGGTTCTTCTTATACTGTTTAAGTGAAAATAAAGAGGAAAGTTTTGAGCAGTTTAAACTAAAAAAAAAATCGAAAAGTTGAAGTTATACTATGTGGTCATCATATCATCATGATCACCATTACATGCTCAAAATGAATTATTTCTAATCTCCCAATAGTGCATCGTAGGCCTCCCTCTAAAAAAAGCAATACTATTTAGGAAGGAGGACGATGGTGACAAACAGACGTTACTTACGGTGCTGTCAGGGGGGGAAATGATACTATCCCATCATCCTTTGCAATACACATCCCACAACACGTGTCCCAGATGGCTGACTGTCAGCACCAGGCATATACATGTAGTCCTGTCATGTTTCCTTTAAAAGTGCAGCAATGGCAACAATTTGACCAGTAATTTTTGGTTCTTTGAATTATCAAAGGACTCAAGTAGTGTATGAGGCTATCTGACTTTTGTAACTTATGTACAACTTCTTACATTGTGTCTTAAACATTTATGCAAATATTTGCTTCAAAAATGGTGCTCAAACTTCACCAAACTAAAGTGCTTTTCTACAAACTCTGTTGATTGGTGATATTATACATCTTGTGCATCAGAAAACCCCAAATGCACCAAAAAGCACCCATGAGAAACAGAAGAAAATATTATATTTGATATGATTTATGTAATAATCATCAACAAATGCAACCTTCTTTAAAATTTTTTCAAAGGCATGTATCAAAAAAAATGAAAAAAAAAACGACCTGGGGGTATTGGCCCACTCAACCTCCATGCCAAATTTCAAGTCAATTTGGCTGAATGATGGCAGAGTTGAATCCCTTTGACTGTTTGGAGGAGGAGGAGAAACATGAGAGAACACAATATATTTCATCCTTATATCATACCCGGGCCGCGATAACGTTCGATAACGGGTTCCAGACCGGGCCGTACTTTACGGTACGGCCCGGTCCGGAACCCGTTATCGAACGCTTCCATGGCTTCCATAAAACGATTCGAACGCGTGTCGCCCTAGCCGCGTGCGCCCCTTTCGAAAATTCGAATACAGAATCCGGACGTTGGAATTGATGTTGTTGCATTTTAGGGTTCAGTGGCACCAACTTTTGGCTCATCTTACATTGAAGGGCGTGTTTTCTTGGGTGGGTATGACATAAATAAAATACAACACGGTGTATTCCGCATCCGCGGCCCTCGGTCCCGGCCCTCCCGCGAGTCGGATCGTCCTCCGGCCTGCGGCCGTCGGGCGATCCGACCCGCGGTCGGGCCGATACCTCGGGCGATACGGAATACCCCGTGTTGTATTCTATATATACCATGGTATGGACTGAAATATAATTACACTAAATATGATTGCACTGTATTCCGTAAAATGTCACTGTATATTTTGGCACCCCTGATAAAGAGACTGTTCTCTTTTTACACATCCAGTTATTATAATTACAGCGGTAAAGCTGCTATTAAAATTTACAGGAATCGGCAGGCTTCGCAAATAAAGTACGCATGTACAATGTGGCGAATTTAAGGCCTTAAATAAGCTTTACAGTTACCCACAGAGCATCATACTGTGACTTGGCTCATTAGCTAAGTTTGCCATATATATTTACTTTTTTCATCCTATCCTGTATATTATGAAGTTTGAAATATGATATTTCAAAATTTTGGTTATCGTTACGTGTTTACTTAGTAAGTGTATATGTATGTATGTATGTATGTAAGTGTAGCCTAGGAAGATTGATGTTGCGTTACCGGTTTCATTCCTAAAAAAGATAGGGTCTTTACGTACGGGATTTTCTTTTTATAAGTATTTTGAATTTCGCCAAAGATGGTCCAACAAATAGAGAACAATGTGTCAT
Organism: Branchiostoma belcheri; assembly: GCF_001625305.1. Lineage (NCBI taxonomy): Eukaryota > Metazoa > Chordata > Leptocardii > Amphioxiformes > Branchiostomatidae > Branchiostoma > Branchiostoma belcheri. The sequence continues at coordinate 166,099 of NW_017803892.1, forward strand.
GACAATATTTCACAATTCGTTTCACTTTTTTTAAGAAAAAAAAATGCCTCTGAAAGTACGTCGAATTGCGTTTTTTTATAATTTATGGGGTTTAAAATTCACATATCAGATCGAAAATCTTATAGCGTAACCAGCAGTCGATAAAAACGTCTCTGGTCGGCGCGGTTTTTGTTAGGATCGGTCGGGGAAAACGGAAGAACAACATGTTTTCTAGGTCGAAGTGGCACTTACGAACAGTATGCTTGTAGTAGTCATATCATCCTGCCCATTGTAGAAGCCATAGAAAGAGTCAAACCCGCGATAGGTGGGAGTGTAGTTCCAGTTGCAGAAACCAAGATGCCACCTGCATTGAAAAAATACATTTACTTTGTTGTGGATTCGTTTTGGCAGGGTTGGAAAAAGTGTAGCTAGAACAATGGGAAGAAAATAAGACTGTCAAGAATTGTAGCAATTGTGTCTACTAGTACTTAGACTGACGTCCTAGGTCTTTTTCGTCCTGCCATACTACACCTTGTGGCGTACTTCTAAGGGTTTGCAAGCACAAGATTATGGAAGACTTAAAAAAGAAGCGTTTAAAATGTGAGCACTACTGATGTCTTTTTTCTTACCATTTTCGCTACATGTCGCTAGATGTCACTGTTGATATGTCAACCTGCTGTGTACTACGTTTATACACTTTCTATTGCGGTGCTATACTTCAAGATCATAGTTACATTATTCTTATATGGTAGCAAATCTGCCAACAAAAGCCTCAAATTGTCTTAATCAAACAATAGCTTTATTTAATTATACGCACATTATGTTGATTTAACATAGCAATATGCTATTTACTTAAAGATCGCAAGATGTAGCTTTTAACACGGCGGTAATCAGCATATAGGTAATATCCCGGATGTAGAACGTAATACTGCCAGATAATTATCTTCACGCGATACAAGATATCAACAATTAGAAGGGTATTAGAAAGCAGTATACCTTAAAACACTACGGGAAAGACAATCAATGGATAATTGTGGTTCGGCCGGCTGTTAAACAGATAATCATACTGAGTAAAAAAGCGAGAAGTTGACCACTCTGTATTAGCTCAGTAACTAGAACACTTTGTATTAGCCTAGTATAGTACCTTTGTATGTTCCTTATGTATGTATGTCTAAGTCAAGTAGTGTATCTTCTGTCTTTTCTACATACGTTTGTTATGTGTCTGTTAAGTCTTGACCTGTACCTAGCCCGTCGTGACATGGATGTACAATAAAGGTATTTCATTTCATTATCTAACAAGCCCACTACATTCAGACCACGGTAGGCTCCGGCCAGGCATCCCCACGGTGCTGAGAGCACTATCCGCCCGCCCAGGTACATACGGACGCGCCGGGGCCCGGGTATTTTACGGATCGGTTTCGATTAGTTCGCCTCTACATTACTGCAAGAATCATTAGAAAGGAAGTATGAAGTGTGTCAGAAAAGACCTGTGCTGTATATATATACGTATTTCAGTCCATCTGGGCCACGGAAACGCGTTGGTGCCCCACAAAACGTCTGCTTGGAGATTAGCCATCACACCTGAACAACAGGCACAGCAGTCTTCAGTCGTCCATCTTGATCCAATTGACAGAAAAGGGGGCTTTGTTTCGGACGCTACATGCCATCACACCTGAACAATAGGCAGCTGCAAATAATGAGAGGTGAAAAATTGCTATCGGACAAAAGTCGCTTCTTCCCTTCTCTTCTCCATTTGACGTCTTCAGGCTAGTCGTTCATCATGATCCGATTGACAGAAAAGGGGGCGTTGTTTCGGACGCCACCATCACACCAGGTCAACAGGACACAACAAGATACAAACAAGAAAAAAAATCAACGCTTGCTTTTGGACAAAAACATTAAAGTCATGCGATCTCCTTTCATTTGTTTTTCTTGACTTAGCCAGTTGGACTTAGCTTGTTCCCCTCTCTCTCAAAGACGTACACCAGTTTCGTGCAAGGCCGAGTTTATGGCTTACCGGCAATGCTTGCCAATCAGTTTCTATATTCTTTGGAGTATTTTAGCGTATTGCCTTCATCCGTTTCATTTCTTTAAAACAATTAGCTCTCAGTGTGGGAGGGGGGAACAGTTTTCTACATGCTTTTTGTTATATTGGAGGAAATACCATGCTTTCAAACAATCCAATATTCACATGCAATTTTTCCTTATATCGGAGCTATTTTGGATTCATAGATTTGCAAGTGCATTGAAAACATAGAATTTTGTCACCAATACGAGAATTTATTGGGAACTATGGGCCAACGAAAGGGGATATAAGTTCTTAAAGAATGCTAAAACTAGTGGTAAAAGTGGCGAAGGCCTGATAAATGTACTTAAATGTGTATGGCAAAGGCAAAACTCCTGTTGCACTGGAAAGCTAGGAGGGTCCAGCTAATTTCCACACAGACACACACACACACACACACACACAAACAGCACACACAGACACACACACAGCACACACACACAAACACACACACACACACACACAAACAGCACACACACACAGACACACACACAGCACACACACACAAACAGCACACACACACGGACACACACGCACACAGACACACACACACACATATTGACACAGAGAGAAACAACATCGGGACTTTAATTAGTTCTTCAGTGGATGTCATCCATAAAATTAGGTAGGTATGGCCTTACAGAAAACCGCAAAGATTACTACTGTACCGACCAACTAGCCAAACGCATCACTGCTCCTCGAAATGACTCTAATCACTTCTTCACACTGTATAAATGATAGGATTTTAGTCCTCACCAATGTAATTGTTCTGTTATGTATCCGTCCGCCTCTAGCCCTCCGTTTCAGCAAGCAAATTGGAACGTATCTAGTATGAAAAGTGATATGAAGTAATACCGCAGGTCCAATTGAATATTGTGTTAAAAGTATCCAAATAGAAGGGATTTTTTCACCACCGCAAATTAGGACCCAGGACTGCTCACACCCTGGGGCACTGAGCAATTATGGATACTGGGAATCGGTCCAAGTGATAGACAGGTTGTCATGATTCTTTGCAAGATGTCTTCCTACGATGTTTTTGTCCTTATGCCAAATCAAACTGGTGAACTGATCTAAATTGACCAAATTCGGAAAGCTCAGATTCTACCTGTTCTCTCTTATCCCAAAAGTCGCCAAACTAACAGACTGGACCCAAATATTGGAGAAAAGAAAACGTTTCAATGATGTTAATACGTTTCATGTTGGTTTCTGTGCTGCGCCACTAATCCATGACGTTATTCCTTGAGTTTGCAGTTCGGCTGATTTGACTTGATACCTTTCCTCCTTTTGTGTTTTATCAAACATCATACAGAGTACAAAACACCGGGTGGATAACTCTAGCAAATTGCTAATTTTAGTCTCACCAGCGACCAAAATAAGAAACAAATAGCATAACACCAGATGGGTGTTCCCAAATACAGAGCTCGAGGTAGCAATATGTAAAATGAAATTATTTTCGTTACAGTGTAAGGTTATTTGTTTAAACATGGCGACGTTGGCGATCTCTCCCCGCTCTGGCTAATCTCAGGTCGCAGAGAGAGCGCGGCGTGAGCAACAAACAAAATGACCTACTTTAAAAAAAAGTACCTGATGCCACCATGTTTACTTTTACTACTCAGTATTTCTCTGCTGTGTCCAATGACTCTTCTTACAAAAAGTCTGTGGGGCAGTAGTTAGCTACACACTGAAAACGCCTACTTGCAATGCCATGAAGGTGCTAGAATAAAACTACGCCAAAATATCCATATTAATTATCGTCAGTCCCTTTGCAAGTGCAAAAATGAATGGACTCCCCAAAGTCTTGTACATAAATGACTAGCCTAAGTCCCATTCAATATGGGCGGCACTCTCACAGCGCTCTTTGTCTGCGACCTGACATTGGCCGGAGCGCAGAAGATTGGCCAAGGTCGTCATGGGAGGGCAAAGGGAGCGCAATGAGAGGGCCATGTGAGACGACACCGCGGTGACTGTTTTCAACCGGCTCGTATCGTCGCCGTGAGCTCGCCGAGGACGGCGATCCAACAAAAAACGCAGAGAAAGAGCAATGAAAGCGTACAGAGAGTAGAGGAAGCGCCATAAGAGCGCACAATGGTCTAAACATTAATTCATTTTTCAAACATGGTGACGTCGGCGATCTCTCTCCGCTCTGGCTAATCTCAGGTCGCAGAGAGAGCGCGGCGTGAGCAACAAAATGACCTACTTAAAAAGAAAAGTTCCTGATGCCACCATGTTTAATTTTACCACTTAGTATTTCTCTGCTGTCTCTACTTTCAGGAATTTAATGTAGTTTTGACCACTTGTTGTATGTCCCTTGGTGTTCAATGATTGTGTACCTAAACCGGCATTATAACTGTACTTGAACTATTTGTTCTGATATAATGGATGACAGCACCATGTTTCAGCTGATAACAAATAGTCTGAACATGTTTCATTGTACAGTAGGGAGTACAGACTCATAAATGTTGCAAAAGGCCAGCATGCCACGGCATGTTGTTAAAGTAGTTATAAACAACCGCATAGTCTCAATGCCAGCCTTCTATTCCTAAGGTAGAGGCTGGACTTTTACCTTTTTTTTTTAATTCACCCGCTCGCTTAAGTTTTGGTGTTTCTGCCATCCATTGAATTAAGTAGGTGAGGCCGCAAGACTACTACTGTACCGACCAATTATCCATACGCATCACTGCTCCTCGAAATGACTATGATTACTTCTTGACACCGTTTAACGGGTTATAGTTCTCACCAATGTAATTGTTCTGTTATGTATCCGTCCGTCTGTGTACTTTTTAGCCTCTACTCCTCCATTACAGCAAACAAATTGGACCGTGTCTAGTATGAAAACTGAGATAGTATTCATAAGGTAATACCGCAGGTCCAATTCAATATTGTGTTAGAAGTATCCAAATAGAAGGGATTTTTTCACCACCGCAAATTAGGACCCAGGACTGCTCACACCCTGGGGCACTGAGCAATTATGGATACTGGGAATCGGTCCAAGTAATAGACAGGTTGTCATGATTCTTTGCAAGACGTCTTCCCATGATATTTTTGTCCTTATGCCAAATCAAACTGGTGAACTGATCTAAATTGACCAAATTCGGAAAGCTCAGATTCTACCTGTTCTTTCTTATCCCAAAAGTCGCCAAACTAACAGACTGGACCCAAATCTTCGAGAAAAGAAAAGGTTTTAATGATGTTAATAAGTTTTATGTTTTACGTCAGTGCCCTGATGCCTAATCTGAGTTCGTGAGGACAGTTAAAAGGACTTGGTTGCAATCAGCTTTGACATATGACTTGTTAAAGGTCTCCTTCTATCTCAACTGAATTTTTTGTCAACATCTGGACTACTGTACTACCATGCCGATGGAGCTTGGGGCAGTAGTCTTTCTCTGTCAGTTAGCAATTATAGATACTGGTAATCAGCCCAAGTGATGGATAGATTATCATGATTTTTGCAAGGTGTCTTCCCACGATGTTTTTGTCCTTATGCCAAATCAAATTTGATCTAAGTTGACCAAACTGGGAAAGCCTTTCCTATTCTTTCTTATCCGGAAAGTTTCCAAACTACAAAACTAGACCAAAATATTCGAGAAAAGAATAGTTTCAATGATGTTATTTAATACGTTTCATGTTGGGTTCTGTGCTGCGCCACGTGCACTCAACCGTGACGTTATTCCTTGAGTTTGCAGTTCGGCTGATTTGAATTGATACTTTTTCAGACCCAACACTTATCAGACTTGTTACCTACTGACACCACGTCAGAACTAAACACGGCCTGATGTTTGTGCGGAAATAAAAAAATAAGGCACGAAAAGCAAACACATGGAGAGCGATACACACCATCATTACAGGTGTAAGGTACTTAAGTCATTATATTGGAATGCGCCTTAGGCTGGGGATTTAAAATGGGTGTTTGATACCTGCAACACAATACAACAGGTAATTACTAAATTCCAGAAGACAACTTCTGCGCCAACCAATCAGGAGTACCAATTGTGCTCATCTGCATAAGTTCAGTACGAAAGAGTATAAATTTGCTTCCCGTCTCTGTATTTTCATCAATCCATTCTGATATCTTCAGACGAGTTATCTGACGAGCCAAGGACTTACCTAAGGTATGTACTAAGTTACTCTACCGGCTAAACCTATCGGTGTGGTGTCTTTGCATGTGTTAACATTATTTAGATTTATTTCTGGGGATCCCTCTTTATCTTCGCTACCCGGGAGGTGCAAGGTAGACTCCCTGACTTGTGGATTTGCAAGCTCTCTTCGCGCTACCTCAGAAAGTCTGGCTAACAAAATTGTGTGCTATTCTGCGTTTGGAGACATACTTAAGAAGCATGACAACCTCTCCTGAAATACATTGCCAACTGATTACCAGTATTCCTAACTGCTACGTGAGATAATTGCTGCCACAAGCAACAAAATACTACGGTAGAACTGCTGGTACATGTATGAAGTGTGCCATAGCTAACTGCATTGACATGACAAAAATTGAGGTATTCAAAAACTCGTATTTTCCCCAGAACTCCACAGACCACTCGCTTCCCATGGTGGGACCAAGATTGTCCAATCGTATACAAGGCACGGCACGCCACAAAGATTGAGGATCGCCGTCTTTAAATTTTTCAATAATCATGACTCTTAAATTCCCCTCAGTTGAAGCTGCACCATGAAGCTGTTTGTCTGCACGCTGCTTGTGACGATTGTTGTCGTCGCCATGCTGGCTGACGAGGCCGAGGCTTTCGGGCCGAGGAGGCGTTCGGGTTCTGCAAAGTTAACCAGCAGCTTGAAAGGTACGTTTGGACTTCGCTGAGTTTTTCCACAATCGAATGGGGTCGCTTTAACTTTGTTTTGCTTGTGCCTAGCTTTATTTCATCTGTTAAGGCCAGGATTCATAAAAAAATCAATGAGAGCTGACTATTGCAGGCTGTCCATTGTCAAAAAGTAATCTGGACTAATTAGAAGCTATACACCCTTATATTGGCATCCACATGATGCAAGTTTCTACTTTTCTTCTTAGCATGTTTCTATATATAGCCGATACCTTTTCAGTTATATATTTATATACTTTACATTATGAATACAATGATAACATATTATCTGTAAAGCGCCTGCAGAGATGTACAGAATTGAAGCGTGACAGCTATATGTCTGCACACATACGCATGAGAATCTCATATCTGCATTTCTTTGCCCATCCTTCCAGCGGCTGAGCTGAGGGAGGTTGTGGAAGAGGCAAGGTCGCTCCTAGATGACCTGAAGGAGACTGAGCAGCTGGAAGCACGGGAGTTTGAAGACCAGGAAGACTGTAAGAAATCTCACTTTTTGCTCTTTTTTCTTGTAAGGCCACACCGACTTGTATTTGTGGATGACATTTGTCGCGCTCATTGATTTTCGTCCTGTTCTCAGACAACAACAACAACAACAAAAAAACGAATCACGTCCTCCGAGGTTCTGGCCTGGCTCTGGTCTGGGTTGTCCATGGTAGTTAGCGACAATGAATCCGATGGTAACTCTGGAGGATGGCACCCAGGCTACCGAAGCTCCACGAGCTCAGTACATATATATACAGTGCCGATTCATAAATTCCGCAAAATGCCAGCATGTGCCGGCTTGTCTTATACGTCAATATGTTCTGCTGCGAGTTCACACGGTGTGGCCTAAGACTCCAGTCTCTCCTTGTTCATTTTAATTAACAAATGCAAGTTACTTGATTTACTGTTACCGTACATTTGGGTCCACATGTACACATTTTAGGATGACTGTTATATGTATTAACAGATTAATGAGTACATTTATTAATATTATTATAATCATTAAACTTTAAATGTTCGTTACTGCAAAGGTTTTACAAGACTGGGATATAATACTTGCTAATTATATCTATATCTTTTTACAGTCGCCAAGAAGCGCCGCTAACTCCTGTAACCTGCAGCCTACCAGACGAACGGAGTGCCCAGTGGCGTCAAAACGACAGGACTGGAGGCTAGCTATAAAGGTTGATGAATAAAATCGTGTAAACGCAGTGTCTTGTTATGGTCCTTATTCATAGATACAGGGTTGTTCTTTTATGCTTTGATGCTGAGTTTTTCGTTGTGCAGTGTACCGTATTTCTCGCAACTTGTAATATTACTTGCCTTAGACAACATACCAATATAAAACCAACGACTTTTTATTATAAGGACAGCAAGGATATACTGTGTACACGGTGTCTATTCAATAAAACCGACTGGAGAAAACGTGAATGAAATGGTCGCTGTTTTTGTATTTACATTCATTTAGTGAACAGCAGAGACAGTTTCATCATTTTTCTATAATTCATAAGTCAGAATAAAGCCAATACAGCAATAAAACCCAATACACCTACATGTGTATGTGACTACAGTACATGGAGCTATACAGGCTAGGTATATGCAGACACCAGAAATACCTGCACAGCCCCCATTTTACCTGCACTCATCTACATATGCAGGTAGTATTTACAGCACCGAATCAGCTATGCCATAGGAAGCGTTGATCAGAACATGTAAAGTGTACTGTCGTGACCTGCTACCATGTACATGTAACTTGGGGCGCTAATTTGTATTGTAAAAAGCTCGCGAATCTCAGATACTGGGAGTCAGTCCAAAGGATAGCAAGGTTGTCGTCAATCTTTGCAAGATGCGTTTCAATGCACGTTTAGAAGGAATCCTACACGTATCTCACGATTTTGTTCTGATACTTAAACAGGCTGGTGAAATGGACAAACTTTCACCAAAACTGGAAAAGATCAGACCCGTTTTCGGTGATTTGTTTTGATGTTAACTTTTCTACACAGACCGAAGCTTCTTGCCATATGACATGTATGTTTTGACAAAAATTATAAGAACGTCTGATGAGTCAATCTCCTGTTATTGGCCAGCCTACACACAAGTATTCTGTGTTTTTTTCTGCTCATTTTCCTCGTGTGAAATC
>NW_017803892.1:175113-178953 GCF_001625305.1 Branchiostoma belcheri
TTTGACAGGGTGGGCAGTAGAGATATAGGTCGGTAATTACATTTGTCTTGTGGGTCGCCTTTTTTAAAAATCGGTATAACATGTGCATATTTCCAAGTTTCGGGGAAGAGGCCATGACAAAGTGACAAATTAAAGACAAAGGATATATGATCTGCAATTAGAGGGGCAATAATTGTAAGAAAATGGTTGTCGATATTGTCGTAACCATGGGCCTTGCCAGTATCCAGGTTGTTGATAAACAGTAAAACTTCATCAGGGGAGGTAGTGATGTGGCAAAGCCGACTGGATGTAAGGTAGTCAAAGGCCGGGAGGGAGGCGTGTGGATCGTCAATAGTCGACTGGGAAACAAAATACTGGTTTAAGATTCTAGCCTTCTCAAGCGAGTCAAAGATATAAGAACTGCCCTCCTGAAGAGGTGGAATGGAGGTAGAAACCTTCGGTCTGTAAAAATATTTGACAACATGCCACCATTTTTTACTGGAAATGGATGGGTCATTAAGCGACTCTATGAGACGTTGGTAATAATTGGATTTGTTAGTGGAAATGAGGTTGTTGAGTCTGTTGCGTACCTTACGGTATGCAACCCAATTTGCATGTGTGTTGAGACGCCGGGCTTGTTTGTGTAGTTTGTCGCGAGAGCGCATAAGTTTACGAATTTCTGTGGAAATCCAGGGTTTATCTTTCGGTCTGTATTAATTATTTTTTTGCGTGGGGACGCACTGTTGCTTGGCTTCGAGAATGAGCTCGCATAATTTTTCGGCGGCTGAGTCTACAGATGAACAAAGAAAAATATCATTCCACTTGAAGGAAGAACAGAAAGACAATAGCCTCTCTTTATCTATATGTTGATAATCCCAGATAGTACGATGATAAGGTTTCGGTGTATAAGGAGACAAGGACATAGAACAAATGGTCGGGCAGTGATGACATCCTGACAAGGGGGCATGGACTGTAGTAGAATCTACATAATTAGTAGCATCCGTAAAGATCAGGTCAATGAGGGAGGGGTTTTGAGAAAGATCACAAGATCACAAGAGAAAGATGGTCTGATATCTGAAGATCGGTGAGAAGGAACTGTACGATATTTGGCAGATTGATGGATGGGGCCTTGGAGATTGTGTAGGTTGACTTTGAGCCCCTGGTGATTGACCTTGGTACTGCAGTTTAATTTTTTTATTCTGTTGTTTTCGCGTTATGGACTGTTTGTGCGATATTAAGGTAGCATGCAGTTGTTATTACCATGGTTTAGTGGTTTAAATTTGGGTCCCCTAGCTGTTTGCGTTTGATATTTACAAAATGTTTAATGTTGGACTTTTTGTGTTGAATGTTTGGAAATCTGGGGGATGGTTTGGTATAGCTTTTTGGTATGTGGGTAGTTGTTGAGTCTCTTTGTGTTTTGGAGTGCATTAGCAGGTTGTCGCATATTTTTATTGCTTAATTTAAAGGATTTTCACTTTTTCACCCCTACTTTATAATAGAATGGTCTGTTTGACCCAAAAGTTGGGACAGAGTGTTTTTGTTTATACCTCCAGCTGGCAGGTCAGACCCAGGCAGCCCTATCTATTTTTACCCCTAGACAGAGTCTGCAGGAAAATAAATCTTGTTTGTCTGGTCTGCAGGTCATTTTGCCTGTGTGGTCATTGACCTACATGTACAGGCAAATGTAGCCTGGGTACCATCCCCAGTAGTATATTCGCAAACTCTATAACAGTTATAGAGTTTGCGAATATACTACTGGGGATGGTACCCAGGCTAAGGCAAATGACCTGCTGGCCATCAAAGTAAACAAACCATGGTAACAAGACACTAAACGCCTGCACATGACAGCTTGATAAATACAAAGTGCCACCACAAATCATTCTGCTGATAAAAACAAAGTTTGACTCATAATATCTCTATTGAAATACACCAAAAGATTACAAAATAACAAGCTATTTCATGGAGGGATGATGTCTACGACTTCTCCTTGTTTGTTCCTGAGTGCTCTTTCCAAGAAGGCAGCTTGACGACGATAGCGATAACGACAGAGTGTCTTTTGATTTGGTCGGTATCCCCTCAGGCTACTTTTTGTAAGTAATGGCGGCGTCTGTTGTTTATTGGCAGATAATGATTTGCTACCGCCCTTTTGTCTTTGACTGCATTTCAATGGACGCTGTTGTCACTCAGAAATTTGTTGAGTGGATGTGTTTTTGTATGTGTGGATGAAGATGTAGTTAAGCATTGTACAACCACCCATTGGGAATAAGCCCAGTCTTTGGCGCATTCCAATATAATGACTTCAAATTATCTCGCACCTGTATGTGTTTACCTGTCCACATGAGTGTGTTTTTTGTCTTCTGTGGTGTATTTGCGGTTACTAGAGATGTGTACCTTAGCAGGCATTGTAACTGTGCCTGAACTATTTGTTGAAATATGATGGGCGATGTACAATACGTACAGCACCATGTTTGAACCGATAACAAATGATTTTTAAAATGCTTCATTGCACAGTAGGGAGTACAGGCAGATGACTTGTGGCATTCTTATCTTATCTGCATGCATGAAGGATCATGCCCGTAGCCTGGGGGATTCAAGGGTTTCGTAAGAACACCCCCTCCCCCCACACACACAAGGCTCAAAGGTCCAATTTTTCAACTAAAGGTCCACGATTGTTCTTAAAGGTGGACTGATTTGTATCACCAGCAGGACTGGAATCCTAGAAAAAACATGGAAAAACAGATCAATTTGTGATTGAAATAAAAGTTATCTCTGAAAGTTATCTTCCTTTGAAAAACTTAAAAACGCAGGAAATGCCATTTCGGAAGGTTCACCTTTCCCCAGACCCCCATAGGAATCTCGCGACTTTTGCGCCCGCTGGTCCCTCAGATAGTGGGAAGACCCCCTTCAAAATCCGGGCTACGGGCATGATGATGTAATCTACATGTATAATCTGGTGACTGCGCCTGGTCTTAGTCATATACTTAATCATAACTACGGAGGATAACACCCAGGCCACCGAAGCTCCACAGAACTCTAGAACTCAGCAGTGCTGCACGCTACAGTCCCATAAATGCTGCAAAAGGCCAGCATGTTCCGACATGTTCTAAAATAGTTATGTACAAATTTCAAAACGCAACATTCGCAATAACAGCTTTGTATTCCTGTTGTGTAGCAGCAATTTTGGGGCGATGGGCGTTCGCATTAGTTTTAATTTGGGGTCTTCTTCGGAGGATTTTATTCATACATTATGTAAGTGTACGTGTGTGTGCAATTACTAGTATCAACTCAGACAAACTTTGATGCTACCGTATTAATAAACTTATGCGAGCGGGCGTATATATTGTGTTTATTGACTTCGTTTTACATCAAAACAAATGGCAGCTTCCTTTGCTAATATGCAAAGAGGCTGAATTGCGCATTTTAAGCATTATCTATATTAGTCAAATAAGTCAAGCATGATCTACATAGCAACATAACAAACTTACTTGCCCACCACATGAGTAGCATACCCCAACTCCTTCAGCTTCTCCGGTAGGAAGGGGAAATGTGACGGGACCCCAGATGGCTGCGCCGGAAGCATGGCCATGTGCTAACAAACACAACACACAAAACCTCACATATTTTCTATTTCTAGAGTCTAATTTGTTTGACACTTTTTCGTTCGCTATAGCTCCCGTTTATAAATGAAATGAAATACATTTATTGTACATTCATGCCTCGACGGGCAAGGTACAGGTCAAGACTTAACAGACACATAAGAAACGTATGTAGAAAAGTGAGACAAAAGATACACTACTGATACGATAATGCTTTAAATGCTACCCGTATACGAGAATATTACACGACTCACCTGCATACCAA
>NW_017803892.1:178973-180738 GCF_001625305.1 Branchiostoma belcheri
TTTGACTTGATACCTTTCCTCCTTTTGTGTTTTATCAAACATCATACAGGGTACAAAACACCGGGTGGACAACTCTAGCAAATTGCTAATTTTAGTCTCACCAGCGACCAAAATAATACTAATCAAGAAACAAATAGCATAACACCAGATGGGTGTTCCCAAATACAGAGGTAGCAATATGTAAAATGAAATTATTTTCGTTACAGTGTAAGGTTATTTTTTTCAACATGGCGACGTTGGCGATCTCTCCCCGCTCTGGCTAATCTCAGGTCGCAGAGAGAGCGCGGCGTGAGCAACAAACAAAATGACCTACTTTGAAAAAAAGTACCTGATGCCACCATGTTTACTTTTACTGCTCAGTATTTCTCTGCTGTGTCCAATAATTTCAAAACGCAACATTCGCAATAACAGCTTTGTATTCCTGTTGTGTAGCAGCAATTTTGGGGCGATGGGCGTTCGCATTAGTTTTAATTTGGGGTCTTCGGAGGATTTTATTCATACATTATGTAAGTGTACGTGTGTGTGCAATTACTAGTATCAACTCAGACAAACTTTGATGCTACCGTATTAATTAACTAATGCGAACTATTAAGGGTACTACATACTGGTCAGGCCTAAACTACTAGTACTAGTAGTACGTTCAACTTTTTACAACTTTGCGTATAGATTTTAGGCTGGTCAAAAAGTGCATTGTAGTACCCTTATACGCCGGTAGATGGCGCACATAGTTTAGATCTGACCAGTAATGCCGTACCTGTACACACCGGTAGGTGGCGCACAGCAGATGTCGCTACAACAACTTTCTAGGTTCTGTCAAAACATCGTAATGTATTTGTTACCTCCGTGGTTGGGGTACCTTCGTTTAGCGTGTGTGGTTTTATATTAGTTTACGGTTGATGTTAGGTTCTGAGAGGTATGGGCGCCTTTTGTGTGTTTCATAATCACACTATCATTTTGTATTTAACAGGTCCAGAACAGCCTTTATGACTGGATACTTTCCTTACCATGTTGGTATGCAGGTGAGTCGTGTAATATTCTCGTATACGGGTAGCATTAAAGCATTATCGTATCAGTAGTGTATCTTTTGTCTCCACTTTTCTACATACGTTTCTTATGTGTCTGTTAAGTCTTGACATGTACCTTGCCCGTCGAGGCATGAATGTACAATAAATGTATTTCATTTAATATATAAACGGGAGCTATAGCGAACGAAAAAGTGTCAAACAAATTAGACTCTAGAAATAGAAAATATGTGAGGTTTTGTGTGTTGTGTTTGTTAGCACATGGCCATGCTTCCGGAGCAGCCATCTGGGGTCCCGTCACATTTCCCCTTCCTACCGGAGAAGCTGAAGGAGTTGGGGTATGCTACTCATGTGGTGGGCAAGTAGGTTTGTTATGTTGCTATGTAGATCATGCTTGACTTATTTGACTAATATAGATAATGCTTAAAATGCGCAATTCAGCCTCTTTGCATATTAGCAAAGGAAGCTGCCATTTGTTTTGATGTAAAATGAACGTCAATAAACACAATATATACGCCCGCTCGCATTAGTTTATTAATACGGTAGCATCAAAGTTTGTCTGAGTTGATACTAGTAATTGCACACACACGTACACTTACATAATGTATGAATAAAATCCTCCGAAGACCCCAAATCAAAACTAATGCGAACGCCCATCGCCCCAAAATTGCTGCTACACAACAGGAATACAAAGCTGTTATTGCGAATGTTGCGTTTTGAAATTTGTACATAACTATTTTTAC
>NW_017803892.1:181510-188849 GCF_001625305.1 Branchiostoma belcheri
CTCTATAACTGTTATAGAGTTTGCGAATATACTACTGGGGATGGTACCCAGGCTACATTTGCCTGTACATGTAGGTCAATGACCACACAGGCAAAATGACCTGCAGACCAGACAAACAAGATTTATTTTCCTGCAGACTCTGTCTAGGGGTAAAAATAGATAGGGCTGCCTGGGTCTGACCTGCCAGCTGGAGGTATAAACAAAAACACTCTGTCCCAACTTTTGGGTCAAACAGACCATCCTATTATTAAGTAGGGGTGAAAAAAGTGAAAATCCTTTTAAATTAAGCAATAAAAATATGCGACAACCTGCTAATGCACTCCAAAACACAAAGAGACTCAACAACTACCCACATACCAAAAAGCATACCAAACCATCCCCCAGATTTTCCAAACATTCAACACAAAAAGTCCAACATTAAACATTTTGTAAATATCAAACGCAAACAGCTAGGGGACCCAAATTTAAACCACTAAACCATGGTAATAACAACTGCATGCTACCTTAATATCGCACAAACAGTCCATAACGCGAAAACAACAGAATAAAAAAATTAAACTGCAGTACCAAGGTCAATCACCAGGGGCTCAAAGTCAACCTACACAATCTCCAAGGCCCCATCCATCAATCTGCCAAATATCGTACAGTTCCTTCTCACCGATCTTCAGATATCAGACCATCTTTCTCTTGTGATCTTGTGATCTTTCTCAAAACCCCTCCCTCATTGACCTGATCTTTACGGATGCTACTAATTATGTAGATTCTACTACAGTCCATGCCCCCTTGTCAGGATGTCATCACTGCCCGACCATTTGTTCTATGTCCTTGTCTCCTTATACACCGAAACCTTATCATCGTACTATCTGGGATTATCAACATATAGATAAAGAGAGGCTATTGTCTTTCTGTTCTTCCTTCAAGTGGAATGATATTTTTCTTTGTTCATCTGTAGACTCAGCTGCCGAAAAATTATGCGAGCTCATTCTCGAAGCCAAGCAACAGTGCGTCCCTAGCAAAAAAATTTAAATCAGACCGAAAGATAAACCCTGGATTTCCACAGAAATTCGTAAACTTATGCGCTCTCGCGACAAACTACACAAACAAGCCCGGCGTCTCAACACACATGCAAATTGGGTTGCATACCGTAAGGTACGCAACAGACTCAACAACCTCATTTCCACTAACAAATCCAATTATTACCAACGTCTCATAGAGTCGCTTAATGACCCATCCATTTCCAGTAAAAAATGGTGGCATGTTGTCAAATATTTTTACAGACCGAAGGTTTCTACCTCCATTCCACCTCTTCAGGAGGGCAGTTCTTATATCTTTGACTCGCTTGAGAAGGCTAGAATCTTAAACCAGTATTTTGTTTCCCAGTCGACTATTGACGATCCACACGCCTCCCTCCCGGCCTTTGACTACCTTACATCCAGTCGGCTTTGCCACATCACTACCTCCCCTGATGAAGTTTTACTGTTTATCAACAACCTGGATACTGGCAAGGCCCATGGTTACGACAATATCGACAACCATTTTCTTACAATTATTGCCCCTCTAATTGCAGATCATATATCCTTTGTCTTTAATTTGTCACTTTGTCATGGCCTCTTCCCCGAAACTTGGAAATATGCACGTGTTATACCGATTTTTAAAAAAGGCGACCCACAAGACAAATGTAATTACCGACCTATATCTCTACTGCCCACCCTGTCAAAGGTACTTGAAAAAATAGTTTACNATCAGGCCGTGTTTAGTTCTGACGTGGTGTCAGTAGGTAACAAGTCTGATAAGTGTTGGGTCTGAAAAAGTATCAATTCAAATCAGCCGAACTGCAAACTCAAGGAATAACGTCACGGTTGAGTGCACGTGGCGCAGCACAGAACCCAACATGAAACGTATTAAATAACATCATTGAAACTATTTCTTTTCTCGAATATTTTGGTCTAGTTTTGTAGTTTGGAAACTTTCCGGATAAGAAAGAATAGGAAGGGCTTTCCCAGTTTGGTCAACTTAGATCAAATTTGATTTGGCATAAGGACAAAAACATCGTAGGAAGACACCTTGCAAAAATCATGATAATCTATCCATCACTTGGGCTGATTACCAGTATCTATAATTGCTAACTGACAGAGAAAGACTACTGCCCCAAGCTCCATGAGCATGGTAGTACAGTAGTCCAGATGTTGACAAAAAATTCAGTTGAGATAGAAGGAGACCTTTAACAAGTCATATGTCAAAGCTGATTGCACCCAAATCCTTTTAACTGTCCTCACGAACTCAGATTAGGCATCAGGGCACTGACGTAAAACATAAAACTTATTAACATCATTAAAACCTTTTCTTTTCTCCAATATTTGGGTCTAGTCTGTTAGTTTGGCGAATTTTGGGATAAGAGAGAACAGGTAGAATCTGAGCTTTCCGAATTTGGTCAATTTAGATCAGTTCACCAGTTTGATTTGGCATAAGGACAAAAACATCATGGGAAGACATCTTGCAAAGAATCATGACAACCTGTCTATCACTTGGACCGATTCCCAGTATCCATAATTGCTCAGTGCCCCAGGGTGTGAGCAGTCCTGGGTCCTAATTTCCGGTGGTGAAAAAATACCTTCTATTTGGATACTTCTAACATAATATTCAATTGGACCTGCAGTATTACCTTATGGATACTATCTCAGTTTTCATACTAGACACGGTCCAATTTGTTTGCTGTAATGGAGGAGTAGAGGCTAAAAAGTACACAGACGGACGGATACATAACAGAACAATTACATTGGTGAGAACTATAACCCGTTAAACGGTGTCAAGAAGTAATCATAGTCATTTCGAGGAGCAGTGATGCGTATGGATAATTGGTCGGTACAGTAGTAGACTTGCGGCCACACCTACTTAATTCTATGGACGGCAGAAACACCAAAACTTAAGCGAGCGGGTGAATTAAAAAAAGTCCAGCCTCTACCTTAGGAATAGAAGGCTGGCATTGAGATTATGCGGTTGTTCATAACTACTTTAACAACATGCCGTGGCATGCTGGCCTTTTGCAACATTTATGAGTCTGTACTCCCTACTGTACAATGAGACATGTTCAGACTATTTATTATCAGCTGAAACATGGTGCTGTCATTCATTATATCAGAATAAATAGTACAAGTACAGTTATAATGCCGGTTTAGGTACACAATCATTGAACACCAAGGGACATACAACAAGTGGTCAAGACTACATTAAATTCCTGAAAGTAGAGACAGCAGAGAAATACTAAGTGGTAAAATTAAACTTGGTGACATCAGGAACTTTCTTTCAAAGTATATCATTTTGTTGCTCACGCCGCGCTCTCTCTGCGACCTGAGATTAGCCAGAGCGGAGAGAGATCGCCGACGTCACCATGTTTGAAAAATGAATTAATGTTTAGACCATTGTGCGCTCTTATGGCGCTTCCTCTACTCTCTATACGCTTTCATTGCTCTTTCTCTGCGTTTTTTGTTGGATCGCCGTCCTCGGCGAGCTCACGGCGACGATACGAGCCGGTTGAAAACAGTCACCGCGGTGTCGTCTCACATGGCCCTCTCATTGCGCTCCCTTTGCCCTCCCATGACGACCTTGGCCAATCTTCTGCGCTCCGGCCAATGTCAGGTCGCAGACAAAGAGCGCTGTGAGAGTGCCGCCCATATTGAATGGGACTTAGGCTAGTCATTTATGTACAAGACTTTGGGGAGTCCATTCATTTTTGCACTTGCAAAGGGACTGACGATAATTAATATGGATATTTTGGCGTAGTTTTATTCTAGCACCTTCATGGCATTGCAAGTAGGCGTTTTCAGTGTGTAGCTAACTACTGATCCCACAGATTTTTTGTAAGAAGAGTCATTGGACACAGCAGAGAAATACTGAGTAGTAAAAGTAAACATGGTGGCATCAGGAACTTTTTTACAAAGTAGGTCATTTTGTTTGTTGCTCACGCCGCGCTCTCTCTGCGACCTGAGATTAGCCAGAGCGGGGAGAGATCGCCAACGTCGCCATGTTGAAAAAAATAACCTTACACTGTAACGAAAATAATTTCATTTTACATATTCCTACCTCTGTATTTGGAAACACCCATCTGGTGTTATGCTATTTGTTTCTTGATTAGTATTATTTTGGTCGCTGGTGAGACTAAAATTAGCAATTTGCTAGAGTTATCCACCCGGTGTTTTGTACTCTGTATAATGTTTGATAAAACACAAAAGGAGGAAAGGTATCAAGTCAAATCAGCCAAACAGCAAACTCACGGAATAACGTCATGGATTAGTGGCGCAGCACAGAAACCTACATGAAACGTATTAACATCATTGAAACGTTTTCTTTTCTCCAATATTTGGGTCCAGTCTGTTAGTTTGGCGACTTTTGGGATAAGAGAGAACAGGTAGAATCTGAGCTTTCTGAATTTGGTCAATTTAGATCAGTTCACCAGTTTGATTTGGCATAAGGACAAAAACATCGTAGGAAGACATCTTACAAAGAATCATGACAACCTGTCTATCACTTGGACCGATTCCCAGTATCCATAATTGCTCAGTGCCCCAGGGTGTGAGCAGTCCTGGGTCCTAATTTGCGGTGGTAAAAAATACCTTCTATTTGGATATCAAGTCAAATCAGCCGAACTGCAAACTCAAGGAATAACGTCATGGATTAGTGGCGCAGCACAGAAACCAACATGAAACGTATTAACATCATTGAAACTTTTTCTTTTCTCCAATATTTGGGTCCAGTCTGTTAGAACAGGTAGAATATTTCGGTCCAGTCAGAACAGGTAGACTCTGAGCTTTCCGAATTGTGGATGCAGTTAAGCATTGTACAACCGCCCATTGTCAACCGCATCCACACCTAGAAAAACACATCCACTCAACAAATTTCTGAGTGACAACAGCGTCCATTGAAATGCAGTCAAAAGACAAAAGGGCGGTAGCAAATCATTATCTGCCAATAAACAACAGACGCCGCCATTACTTACAAAAAGTAGCCTGAGGGGACACCGACCAAATCAAAAGACACTCTGTCGTTATCGCTATCGTCGTCAAGCTGCCTTTTTGGAAAGAGCACTCAGGAACAAACGAGCGGTAACATAAACAGATCTAGACCACCTGGTGTGCATGGGCAGATTTCACACGAGGAAAATGAGCAGAAAAAACACAAAATACTTGTGTGTAGGCTGGCCAATAACAGGAGATTGACTCATCAGTCGTTCTTATTAATTTTTGTCAAAACATACATGTCATATGGCAAGAAGCTTCGGTCTGTGTAGAAAAGTTAACATCAAAACAAATCACCGAAAACGGGTCTGATCTTTTCCAGTTTTGGTGAAAGTTGTCCATTTCACCAGCCTGTTTAAGTATCAGAACAAAATCGTGAGATACGTGTAGGATTCCTTCTAAACGTGCATTGAAACGCATCTTGCAAAGATTGACGACAACCTTGCTATCCTTTGGACTGACTCCCAGTATCTGAGATTCGCTAGCTTTTACAATACAAATTNTGAGCTTTCCGAATTGTGGATGCAGTTAAGCATTGTACAACCGCCCATTGTCAACTGCATCCACACCTAGAAAAACACATCCACTCAACAAATTTCTGAGTGACAACAGCGTCCATTGAAATGCAGTCAAAGACAAAAGGGCGGTAGCAAATCACTATCTGCCAATAAACAACAGTCGCCGCCATTACTTACAAAAAGTAGCCTGAGGGGATACCGACCAAATCAAAAGACACTCTGTCGTTATCGCTATCGTCGTCAAGCTGCCTTCTTGGAGAGCGCTCAGGAACAAACGAGCGGTAACATAAACAGATCTAGACCACCTGGTGTGCATGGGCAGATTTCACACGAGGAAAATGAGCAGAAAGAAACACAGAATACTTGTGTGTAGGCTGGCCAATAACAGGAGATTGACTCATCAGTCGTTCTTATTCATTTTTGTCAAAACATACATGTCATATGGCAAGAAGCTTCGGTGGGTGTAGAAAAGTTAACATCAAAACAAATCACCGAGAACGGGTCTGATCTTTTCCAGTTTTGGTGAAAGTTTGTCTATTTCACCAGCCTGTTTAAATATCAGAACAAAATCGTGAGATACGTGTAGGATTCCTTCTAAACGTGCATTGAAACGCATCTTGCAAAGATTGACGACAACCTTGCTATCCTTTGGACTGACTCCCAGTATCTGAGA
This sequence comes from Branchiostoma belcheri, assembly GCF_001625305.1. NCBI lineage: Eukaryota > Metazoa > Chordata > Leptocardii > Amphioxiformes > Branchiostomatidae > Branchiostoma > Branchiostoma belcheri. The sequence goes on from NW_017803892.1 coordinate 187,714, forward strand.
TTCGCGAGCTTTTTACAATACAAATTAGCGCCCCAAGTTACATGTACATGGTAGCAGGTCACGACAGTACACTTTACATGTTCTAATCAACGCTTCCTATGGCATAGCTGATTCGGTGCTGTAAATACTACCTGCATATGTAGATGAGTGCAGGTAAAATGGGGGCTGTGCAGGTATTTCTGGTGTCTGCCTATACCTAGCCTGCATAGCTCCATGTACTGTAGTCACATACACATGTAGGTGTATTGGGTTTTTACCCTCCATGAAAATGGGGGGTATTGTTTTTACTCCGTTTCATGTTTGGTCTGATATCTGAAGATCGGTGAGAAGGAACTGTACGATATTTAGCAGATTGATGGATGGGGCCTTGGAGATTGTGTAGGTTGACTTTGAGCCCCTGGTGATTGACCTTGGTACTGCAGTTTAATTTTTTTATTCTGTTGTTTGCGCGTTATGGACTGTTTGAGCGATATTAAGGTAGCATGTAGTTGTTATTACCATGGTTTAGTGGTTTAAATTTGGGCTTCCTAGCTGTTTGCGTTTGATATTTACAATATGTTTAAAGTTGGTCTTTTTGTGTTGAATGTTTGGAAAATCTGGTGGGTCGTTTGGTATAATATTTGGTATGTGGGTAGTTGTTGAGTCTCTTTGCGTTTTAGAGTGCATTAGCAGGTTGTCGTAGATTTTTATTGCATAATTTAAAAGGATTTTCATTTTTTCACCCCTACTTCATAATAGGATGGTCTGTTTGACCCAAAAGTTGGGACAGATCTAGAGTGTTTTTGTTTATATACCTCCAGCTGGCAGGTCAGGCTGAGACAGCCCAATCTATTTTTACCCCTAGACAGAATGCAGGAAATATAGTCCAGTTGAATGGGGTGCTTGAGAGGTCATTGACCTCACCTCTTCACTATGGTTGGTTGGCTGGTTTTATTATAGGTCTGTTAGTGAATACAGGTGATAACATAAATAAAACCTTACAACACCAACCTCCTCCATGGAGGGAAGATGTCCCTGACTTCTCCTTGTTATTGCTGTATTGGCTTTATTCTGACTTATGAAGTATAGAAAAATGATGAAACTGTCTCTGCTGTTCACTAAATGAATGTAAATACAAAAACAGCGACCATTTTATT
>NW_017803892.1:195153-197741 GCF_001625305.1 Branchiostoma belcheri
CTGACACACTTCATACTTCCTTTCTAATGATTCTTGCAGTAATGTAGAGGCGAACTAATTGAAACCGATCCGTAAAATACCCGGGCCCCGGCGCGTCCGTATGTACCTGGGCGGGCGGACAGTGCTCCCAGCACCGTGGGGATACCTGGAGCCTACGGTGGTCTGAATGTAGTGGGCTTGTTAGATAATGACAATGAACTTTATTGCATATCCACGCCCTACATGGGCCTAATGCACTAAGCTGGATAACATTAGGTACAGGTATAGAGGTAACAAGTGTTATACTTCTGTGTTGTAACTATAGGTACAGGTATAGAAGAAACAAGTAGTTATACTTCTGTGCTATAACTATAGGTACAGGTATATAAGTAACAAGTGTTATACTTCTGTGCTACGTCTCTAACTACAGGATCTATCTACATGATCTCCTCCTTTCCCGTTAGTGTTTTAAGGTATACTGCTTTCTAATACCCTTCTAATTGTTGATATCTTGTATCGCGTGAAGATAATTATCTGGCAGTATTACGTTCTACATCCGGGATATTACATATATGCTGATTACCGCCGTGTCAAAAGCTACATCTTGCGATCTTTAAGTAAATAGCATATTGCTATGTTAAATCAACATAATGTGCGTATAATTAAATAAAGCTATTGTTTGATTAAGACAATTTGAGGCTTTTGTTGGCAGATTTGCTACCATATAACAATAATGTAACTATGATCTTGAAGTATAGCACCGCAATAGAAAGTGTATAAACGTAGTACACAGCAAGTTGACATGTCAACAGTGACATCTAGCGACATGTAGCGAAAATGGTAAGAAAAAATACATCAGTAGTGCTCACATTTTAAACGCTTCTTTCTTAAGTCTTCCATAATCTTGTGCTTGCAAACCCTTAGAAGTACGCCACAAGATGTAATAATCGTAAGGCAGGACGAAAAAGACCTAGGACGTCAGTCTAAGTACTAGTAGACACAATCGCTACAATTCTTGACAGTCTTATTTTCTTCCCATTGTTCTAGCTACACTTTTTCAAACCCTGTCAAAACGAATCCACAACAAAGTAAATGTATTTTTTCAATGCAGGTGGCATCTTGGTTTCTGCAACTGGAACTACACTCCCACCTATCGCGGGTTTGACTCTTTCTGTGGCTTCTACAATGGGCAGGATGACTACTACAAGCATACTGTTCGTAAGTGCCACTTCGACCTAGAAAAATGTTGTTCTTCCGGTTTTCCCGACCAATCCTAACAAAAACCGCGCCGACCAGAGACGTTTTTATCGACTGCTGGTTACGCTATAAGATTTTCGATCTGATATGTGAATTTTAGACCCCATAGATTATAAAAAAACGACATTCGACGTATTTTTAGGCATTTTTTTTCTTAAAAAAAGTGAAACGAATTGTGAAATATTGTCATGACACATTGTTCTCTATTTGTTGGACCATCTTTGGCGAAATTTAAAATACTTATAAAGAAGAAAATCTCGTACGTAAAGACCCTATCTTTTTTAGGAATGAAACCGGTAACGCAACATCAATTTTCCTAGGCTACACTTACATACATACATACATACATACATATAAACTTACTAAGTAAACACGTAACGATAACAAAAATTTTGAAATATCATATTTCAAACTTCATAATATACAGGATAGGATGAAAAAAGTAAATATATATGGCAAACTTAGCTAATGAGCCAAGTCACAGTATGATGCTCTGTGGGTAACTGTAAAACTTATTTAAGGCCTTAAATTCGCCACATTGTACATGCGTACTTTATTTGCGAACTCTGCCGATTCCTTTAAATCTTTAATAGCAGCTTTACCGCTGTAACTGGATGTGTAAAAAGAGAAGAGTCTCTTTATCAGGGGTGCCAGAGTATACAGTGACATTTACGAAATACAGTACAATGGTATGATATAGTGCAATTTTACGGGATACAGTGCAATCATATTTACATGTAGTATAATTATATTTCAGTCCATACCATGGTATATATAGAATACAACACGGGGTATTCCGTATCGCCCGAGGTATCGGCCCGACCGCGGGTCGGATCGCCCGAGTGCCGCAGGCCGGAGGACGATCCGACTCGCGGGAGGGCCGGGACCGAGGGCGATGCGGAATACACCGTGTTGTATTTTATTTATGTCATACCCACCCAAGAAAACACGCCTTTCAATGTAAGATGAGCCAAAAGTTGGTGCCACTGAACCCTAAAATGCAACAACATCAATTCCAACGACCGGATTCTGTATTCGAATTTTCGAAAGGGGCGCACGCGGTTAGGGCGACACGCGTTCGAATCGTTTCATGGAAGCCATGGAAGCGTTCGATAACGGGTTCCGGACCGGGCCGTACCGTAACGTACGGCCCGGTCTGAAACCCGTTATCGAACGTTATCGCGGCCCGGGTATGATATAAGGATGAAATATATTGTGTTCTCTCATGTTTCTCCTCCTCCTCCAAACAGTCAAAGGGATTCAACTCTGCCATCATTCAGCCAAATGACTTGAAATTTGGCATGGAGGTTGAGTGGGCCAATACCCCCAGGCGTTTTTTTTTTTATTTTTTT